>NW_023614442.1:0-60001 GCF_013339695.2 Rhipicephalus sanguineus
GAAACTAACAGTCTGACACTGGTGACAGAAAGCGAGTGCAAATCGTTATTGCAGTCATTGAGCATAGTCAGTGAGGTGATGTCTATCATGGTGCCAAATTAATGTGTGCTGTTGGAATCTGTGAGTAATGCGTGGGGATCTTTTTTAAATTTTTCTGCGGGTTGTAGTTGCGAGTGTAAGTTATATGCAGGGGCGAGTTATAAGCAAGAAAATATGGTATTACTTAAAGAAGTTTGTTAATTAGCTTTGATTAATTGCGTGACATGCTCCATGCAATAACTAACAGCATGCATTTGGTGACATCCTCCTGTAGCGCTTAAGTGTAGTATTATTAAACCTCGGCTTAACTTGGCTGAGAGACCCATGTGATTGAATTAGTTAGAACTTACCTAATGCAGTCCCGCCTTTTTTGCCAAATGGCCAAGTAATTCTTGTCGATGCATGCCAACAAGCTCCCTTTTCAGTCCTCCTGCTTTGTGGGATGTTCACCATCACCCAAGTAATGTAGCTCAATTGATGCTGTTTGTGTAGCTTTTAAGAATTGCTTTAGGCTTTCAGAGTGTACTCTGCAAAACAAACCTTAGTGCCAGTGAGGGGTAGAAAATAGCTTCCTTGCCAGCGTTTTTTGAGTTCAGATGGTCGGGCCCTTCCCTCATATATGAGAAATTTGTGCAGACTACCCAGCAGCCACCTTTGGTCATCACAACAGTTTGAGCTTCACCAGGCTGCGGGTGAAGCCTGAACACTGGGGCAGCCTTGGCTTGGGAGTTGAGGCCACGCTGTTTGTGCGCACCCGGAGCCCGTCTGGCCTGCTCTTCTACATTGGTGCAGACCCCTCGGCTGCACACTCTTCATCCGGAGACGAGAGTTTCTTGGCTGCCCGACTACGCGATGGGCAGCTTCAAGTGCTCCTGCTGAGCAGTGGCGCTGGAGCCACTTACGTACCTAAGGTTCTGCATCCATCCAAGTTGCGACTGGATGACGCAAGCTTCACTTCGTTCAGGTGTGCTCTTATGCTTAAATTCAAGCGTCATGATTCCAGTAGGACGCAACCTTCCTCAGCATCTGCTGGAAGTGATTTTGGGGATGGCATTTAAAATAGAAAACATCTATGGAGTCATGGAAACATTATTTAATTTGGTTTTCAATTACATTCAAATGAAATGAGTAGAAAAACCTGAAAATAGAAAAAAGGAAGCACCAAGCTCACACTCTGTGATGCTGCATTGAGAATAGATGTCATATAGCTGTTAACTGTATCAACTGGGGTTTCAAAGGTTCACAGAAGTATGCTGCTTTCATGTAGTCAACCGGTAGTTTCAACCGGAAGACTAGGACTAGAGTGTTTATTTAGGCCGGTTGGTACATGTTCATAGAAAACGAGAAACAGCGCGAACCGCAGGACAACAGGACAGAAACGGACCAAGTGCCGGCTTACAACCAAGGCTGTATTCCGCACAAGGGAACATATATACGCACATGGATCATGAAAGGATGTGAGGGAGAGGACAACAGTGACAAGCTATCTGTTAACAATTCTATGTAGTGAACTGAAAAGTGAAAAACCATCACCCACGTGCAAGGTATGCAAGTTCCTTGGCGCTATCGAAGGCACACTCATGCTTATGTCACCTTTTTTGTTGATGCAATAGGCCTCATATATTTCACGTGCTCGTTGGTCACCATAACGCCTTAGTATTTTACACTGATCAAATATAGCATGACAACCACATATGGAGCTGTGCGCGGCTGGGTGGCTGCCAACAGAACCCTTCATTAGATTGCAGTGTTCTCTAAGGTGGTCATTTACACAGCGGCCAGTTTGGCCGATGTAGCAACGACTGGACGAGAGGGAGATTTCATAGACTGCATTATGGCAGCATTCAACAACGTTTTTGTGTGTCTCTTATCACAAACACGAGGCCCTATGTCTTCTCTGTTCAGCTTTTTGCACGTACTAGAGAACTTCATCTAAGCTGAGAAAACAACGCTAATATTGCTCTTTGTGCTACCTTTTTTATGCACTGTGACACCCTGTGCAAATACGGAATGACCGCTGTTCTTAAAAGTGAACTCTTCTTTTGATGATCGTTTAATTTTTCTGGCTGTTTTAAGTCTGCTAAAAGACCTTTGGCTAGGAAGACAGTAATTTGTCCGGGTGGCCTGCCACTTGTAAGTCGGCGCTTGGGCTGTCTCTGTCCCTGTTTTCCTGTGGTTTGCACTGTTTCTAGTTTTCTATGAATACTAGGAATTTTGTGAAAATTGCATATGAAAAGTTATGGTTTCACATACAGTAAAACCTCGGTAATTTGTACTCGGTTAATTGGGAATCCCGGATAATTTGTATTATTTGCGCGGTCCCAAATTTTTACATGTAAATTTAACCGGATAATTGGTGCGGCCAGTCTGCGACTTCCCGCTTAATTGGCACACTTGGCCGCGACTTCCAAGATATGCAAAGGGTGTTGCGAATCTCGGAGGCTGTAACTAAAACATGCATATTTTTTTTTTTTATGTACGGATCTCGAAGGCCATGTTTTTTTTTTTTACCGAAAATACGTCGTAGACGCCATGTTTTAGCAATTGCCAGGCGGCGATGCGTGCGGTTGCGATCATGATCATCATCATCTCAACAGCGATGTTAGCCACTCTAGCGAAGTGAATGTTTTGTGGAGTCTTTGTGCCATTTGGATGTCGGCTGGCGAGCATTGTGCGATTCGGTGCGACTGCTCCATTTGTCTCCTGTCTCCGCTTGAGTGTCTTCCCTGTGAATTAGTTGATTGAGGTGTGCTTGGAAGGAAGATGCCGAAGTACAAGAGCTTGTCCCTGCACGAAAAGGTGTGCTTAATTGAAGAGGCCAGCAAGTCGACGGCGTCGAAAACGGCTCTCGCCGAAAAGCACCACGTGCCTCTGTCAACGCTGTGCAACATCATCAAGAATAAGGAGAAAATTCTCGATGCTTACAGCAAGACGCACTCGTCAAAGCGTACACGAGTACGCCCGCCTACGTACGCCGACGTTGAAGCAGCTCTGATCGACTGGCTGCAGAAAGCCAACGCAGCACACCTTCCTGTGAATGGGACCATATTGCGTGAGAAGGCCAACCAGCTGGCGCTGCAACTTGGACATTCTGAGTTTAAATGCAGCAATGGATGGTTTTGCCGATTTAAGGAGCGCAACAACCTGACATTCGTGACTGTTTGTGGCGAGAGTGGCAGCGCGGATCAGTCTGTTGTCGACGGCTGGAAGCAGCACACCTTGGCTCCACTACTCGCCAAGTACGAAGCAGCAGATGTTTACAACCTTGATGAAGCTGCTCTGTTCTACAAAATGTTGCCTACGAAGACGTTCGCTTTGAAGGAGGCAGACATTAAGGGGCGGAAACAGAACAAAGATAGAATCACTGTTTTGTTTGGTGCAAGCATGTGCGGTGAGCACAAGCTGCCACTGCTTGTTATTGGGAAGACAGAAAAGCCTCGTTGTTTCAAAAATGCACGACTGCCATCCAAGGATGACCTGATCTATAAAACAACAAGAAAGCTTGGATGACGGCTGCACTCTTTGAAGAATACGTGCGGCACCTTGACCGCAAGTTTGCGGCCGCAGGGCGCAGCGTTTTGTTCGTCGTCGATAATTGCCCAGCTCACGGCGACATTCAGAACCTGCAGGCAATCAGGCTGGTCTTTCTACCCCCGAACACGACGTCGCTATCGCAGCCGATGGACCAGGGCGTCATACACCATACCAGGAAAATATATCGCTACAATCTGTTGAAGCGAATGCTCCTTTGCTATGACAACGGAAAGGAGTATAACATTGACCTCCTCGGTGGTATTTGCCTCATTGTTCACGCATGGAGGCAGGTGGAGGCCACCGTTATTTGACGGTGTTTTGAGCACGCCGGTTTTGTGAAAGAAGAGGCAACCTCCGCTGAGTTTGCTGTCACCGCTGTCACTTGCCCGTTTGATGAAGAAGGGGAGACTCTCTGCGCTCGATATGAGGCTTTGCACGCGGACGAGGAGTGCACTCCAATCGGATTCTCCGAGTACGCAAATGTCGAGTGCACAGTGCAGACGTGTTACGCCGACATCGACAGCGAGATAGCTGTGAGATCGACCGATTTGGCCTCTAATGTTGACAGCGATGACGAGCCCTCCCGAGCACCCCCTTTGGCGGATGTCATCGATGCCTTGAGTGTTGTGCGCAGCTTCGTCGAGTGCAACGGCGGCGAGGCTGAGATGCTGCGCCTCATTGACAGGCTGGAAAATATGACTTTCAGTGCTGGGAACTACCGAACGCGTCAGTCACGCATGGAGGAATTTTTCTCCAAGTAGGCTGACTTGCCACAATAAAGGTGTGACTTCCGTACATCACGTTTTCTGGCTGATTTCTTTGATTTCGCGTTGTTTCGGATAATTGGGAATCCCGCTTAATTGGGATATTTTTCTCGGTCCCGAGGCCTTCGAATTAACGAGGTTTTACTGTATGTTGTGAACTAACATGTCATGTTTATCCATGGTGTATAGAATCATTGCATCTGCTTCTGATGCAAGGTCACGGCGCCTAAAACTTTACACTTCAATTCTTTTATTTTTGTAATTTGTGTACAAGTTTTAAATTTAAGGCCTTGAAGTGTTGGTTCTAACAACCAGAATTACATAAATCTCCTCTCTTTGCAAATTTAATCCCTAGCTGCCATGGCCATATATTTACAAGGAAGTGAAATGTGAAAGTACTCGTGTTAAAAAAAACAAAACAAAAAACCTGCAGCGGTCTAAATTAATTCAGTGACCTCCACCGTGGTGCCCCTTATACCCCTCTGTGCAGCTTCATGATTCAGTTCAGTTAATTTCAAAAGAATACTTCTCTCTTCAATGCAACAAATTCAAGTCTGTTGATTGGTTACGCATAGAGAGCACATGCATGTTCGAATGGGCCAAGTGATGGCACCTGCATACAAGTGAAATGCAGTCTTAGGCATCTGTGTGCACTGCTTTAACCGTCCCTGTGCTGGACTTGTTTTCTTCGTTGCCAGGCCACTGTAGCCACATTTCAGTGGGGGTGAAATGTACTGCTTAAATTTAGGTGCATTCAAAGTTGTCAGAATGTGCCTCATATCGTGGTTTTGGCATCCCCTTATCGTTCTTTGCCAGGTGTGGCTGAACGAATCGTGGCTCGGAGCAGCAGTGGATGGTCAGGAGAGCTTGGCACCCCCAATGAGTGGCAATGCCATTGCCCCCCATATTATCTACCTTGGGTGGCTGCAGCCTCAGAGTCAGCCACCGCTCAGGCGCCGGCGCCGGCAGGTCGGAAGCTCTTCGTGGTTAGCAGAGCTCACTGATTCCCTTGGCAACGTCGACGCATTCAAGGGAGTGCTGCAAGACTTTAGGGTATGCTGGTAGCAACGAGTTCCTTGCCATTTTTCTCCCGCACTTCACAGCCTCGTGGTGCATGCTCACCTCGGCCGCCATAGATTCCTTTTTTTTTTTTTTTTTGTTCAGGCAAAATGTGACAGACGTTTGCAATTCATTTCTTTCAATTTTATCACGTGGCAGAATGAATGAAAAGCAGGCAGGAAAATGTACAAATGCATGGGCAGATGCCTCCTGGTTCTAAGATTTGCATGCACTAGCTCGGTGGGCAGTTGGGCATTTGGTGTGATAGCCTTCAATCAATAAGTGAATGCTGAATGCTGCTTGGCAGCATTCAGCACTACTAGGTGTCTATGTGCGATTTGTTTTTCTTGGTCACCCACAGGGAGCAAGCTGGCAGCTCCAGTGGCAGAAGGCAGCTTCAGGTCATTGTCAGAAGGCTCAATTGTTGACTAAACTGAACCCTAGTCTAAAGTATATACAGTAGAACCCCGCTGATACGTTTTTGAAGGGACCGTAGGAAATAAACGTAAGAGACGGGAAACGTAAGAGCTGAAAAACAGGAAAAACGGCCAAAATATTTAGTGGTACAGAATTTTATTTCAATTCTTACGAGCAGCACAAAAATTGGCGCGCTCAGCCGCGATCTAGTCGATGGATAGAAACGCGGAGCTTAGGACGGCCTCATCCACAGAAATGTAATCAACGTATGTGATTTTTTTAACACCAACAGCTGTAGGCATGAAAGAACTAAGCACACGCAATCACGACCGGCGCGGCAAGTCCGACCGCGAACCGCACGCACGACCATGCGAGCTCCAACCAGCTCGAACTGCTCCCGTTCTCCGACAAATAACGATGATGATGAGTCTACGCCAACGCGATGGCAGAAGTGAATGCGAATCTCGAAGGCCTTGCTTTCGCAAGCAATCACGTCATACACGCCATGTTTGTGCAATACAAATCTCAAAGGCTATGCTTTTGTCAATAGTAAATGCCAATCTCGAAGGCCTTGCTTTCGCGAGCACTTACGTCATAGACGCCATCTTTGCAATTTGAATCTCGAAGGCCATGCTTTTGTTTGCATCAATTGAAAGATTCTGTTGCTTGCGCCTCTCATGCGGCTAATATTGCGGTCAAACGAGGCCAAGCTGCGTGAAAATGCACCATGGCCTCTCTCTTTGGTAGTCACTCGGTCGGCTCCGAGCGCACTTCGCGACGTATCATACGGGAACGGTCCGACAGTTACGACGTAACAGCGGGGTTCCCAATACATTGTATCCTATGGGAGCTATGCCGGGACCGGCGGAAAACGACGTAACAGCCGGGAAAACGCAGCAGTGAGGAACGTAACAGCGGGGTTCTATTGTACTGTGTACTCGCAAGGCATAGGCAACAGCTGGCAAGCCAAGCAAAGAAAAAGCCATGAAATAGCCTAATGGCCTTTATGGTGTCCATTCGGGCTCAACATATTTATTTCGAAGCAAAGGATTTTGAGTCTTGGCATGTATGGCACTTGGTAATGCCACTGTTATGAGCACGTTCCAATTTGAGATGCTGATGTGGCATGTGTTTGGGTGAAATGCAAGCAACTCAAAATGAACACAGGGAAATTCGATAGGGTGTTCTATTCAGCCTACTGACGCATATGTGTTTATGATGCAGTAATTATGGGATTGGGATTCTGTTCTAGTAGCCCTGTGTTCGAATTGTGTGAAAAACTTTATATTGTTACTATTTTACCATTGTTGGGCAGTGCACAAACGGACAAAACACGAAGGATAAGTTCCAACTTGCCTGCATTTCAGTCTTACTACTGTTACTATTTTTTCGTTTTTTACTATTTCTTAGTTTATTTTTCAATTTATTATTTCCTTATTTGTCAGTTTTTATAGCTTCGGGGGAGCGGAGTTAGGGATTATTTGCAATTTAAGACTCGCTGCATTCATCCTCTGTCTCCATGCTGTCTTTTAATACATTACAACCATAGCGTGTGCAATTAATTTCCCCCAGTGATTCACTGCGCTATCAGTAAATGCATTAAGTACTCACTGTAGCGGTCATCTCTTGTATACCTTTAAGTTGACGCCTTCCACTGGGAAGTTTCCATTAATTTGTCTTATTAAAACCCTTGATTAATAATTAAAGGGGCCTGACATCACTTTTCGAACATGGTCTTAGAATGCTGTTGATCAATATTCAAGGCTCATGTGAACATGTGAGCAAAGTATTACAGCACTGCACATGGTAGCGAATTTATAATTTTGTTTCAAAGACAGCTAGGAATCTCTCTTTCTCCTATCTGCAAACTATAGATAGTCAAAGGCACTGACTGCGCAGACGAAGGGAAGGACTGGCTAATTTCATGACCACAAGAACATCCTCAGTAATACTACCATTGTGTATACTGAGTTCAGTAAAAAAAAAAAATCTGTGTCCCTCTTTTCAAAAACACCAGTAGAGTAAATCATCTTATATTTGCACCTCCGGTCTTTAAGAATGGTCGTCTGCTTAATCTTTCCTCCTACTTCGTGCGAGGTGGCACTGAGCGTACTGTGCCCACACTGTTTCGAATGCTGCATGCCTGAGTCGGTCATTTGTCTAATGCTGAGCCCTCTGTGACAGTACGTACCGACGCAAATTGTCGTTTTCGAAACCACTGGTACATTTGCCAGTGCATGCTTGCTCTATCCTACGTGCCTCGCGAGTTAGATGCCTTGGCAGACATTCGCTTGGTGTTTAACCACTTGAAACCACTTCAGAATGTGCTATCTATATTTGGCTGTCGGTTCAGCTGATGCTGGGCAAAACTGTTGCAAACCAGATTCTCACGGAGCTGGACCAGACTTTAGCACCTCTAGTGCGATGTAGGTACCCCGGCCACCATGTGTGTGGCATAAAGCCCCTTGAGTGCGGCACTAGTCTGAATGGGAAGTGTTGCAAACACATTCAAAGAAAAGAATGAAAGGGCTCAAGGTCATGATGTGCGCTGGCGTAGCTTCTTTCCCCTTTGTCATCCCTCCCTGCGTAGTTTCCATCGCGCTTGTCGGCGTGAAAGAAGGGAGAAAGTGCTCATAACTTGCAGCGAAATACACGTGAGGCTTTAAACACCAAGTGCAGTCGTTTGATGATTACTTAAAGGACCCCTGACACCGAATTTGGAAACTCGAGATGCTTGTGTTGTTTGATAGTCCTGCATGCGGGGGCACTTCTGACCGATTATGAGTGACGAGCGTTGCCTTTAAGATATTTTAATTTGGTTTTAAAGTAAGCCTGAGTGCTCATCTGAATTTTGAACTCCTATCAACATAACCACTAGTATGACGTAGACGTAGGCCCCTTGTGACGTTGCAGAGGTAAAGCAAGTGTTGTCGACGTCACAGACAGAAATATGCGCGGTGCATGCACTGTGGTATATTGCGAAGCGTGTTTGCTCTCCCACCTTCTCCTTCTTCGGTACGTGTCGGCAGGCAGCGTGAGCTCTCCGTGTGTGTGTTCTCCAACTGGCAGTTCAACAAGCGCGTGGCTGACGTCACCCAATACTGAGCGCACATCATCACGCGTGCCCCGAGGCGCGACCGCCGCGGCGCGGCGCTAGTTTCTTATCCTCTTTCGGCGCGCGTTTTGAACCTACACTAAAATGACCACAATTAACGCTGCTAGGATTATTTAGACATCACGTTGGAGGATTTACGGTGTCATTCCGTGATTACAAGACATAGACATACTTATTACAACATAAATGTCACAAACAAGAAATCGGCTGTCAGGGGCCCTTTAAAAAAATATTGCAGGGCCCCTTTAACCATAACTGTCACTGCCACTAATTACTTACAACCAACTGTTATCTATGGTCATTTCATAATCATATTGTATGTTCAAATATTATCTATATGTTATTTATTTATCTATTTATTATTTAGCATGATTGCCCACACATGCACAAAGTGGTTGCCGGTGGGTTTAAATAAGCCTTTCAAGCGCGGTCTTCTGTTCAGTTGTAAGTGCCAGCTTGTCCCGTCGACCTCTTTTCGCTGTGTCCTGTGTTTTCCGCTGTTTTTATCCTTTGTTACCGAAAGCTCCCACTACTGATGCTACCATAGATCATTTCGGAACTGTGACAAGCATAGTGGCTGACACTGCGGCACAGCAGACGGACGACTCGTGTGGCTTTCGTCGATGCTTGTGCATACATTTGTACGGTGATCCCTTAGCGGAAAACCGTCGCAGCTACATATGAAACGCGGTACCTCTGCAGCATAGAGCCAAGCGTTCCAAGTTAGTTGCGTGCAGCGCATCACCTGCTAAGCTCATCCAGTTAAGCGTCGGGACGTTCATTGCAACGTACGCGTGCATTTGCTTGTGCGCAGTGAGATTTCTCCACGCTCAGAAAGTGTCGAACCGAGCAAAAGTGCTGCGAGTACGTTGTCAGGCCAATGCGGCGATGGCGAGCTGCTTTCATTTCTGCAAGCGACATGCACTTAATTGAAGCGGTGCCACGCAAGGACACGAATGGCGTGTTTGGGTTGTTACCTTAAAGGGGTACTGACACAAAAATTTTGGCCTCGCGTTTTTTTGCTGTAATGTGTAGCTGGGGGCCTGTTAGTCATAACACGGCACATTGTTTGCCGCAGCGCACGATCGATAATTACTTACAGGCTCCTCATTACCGTCCAGTGTCAGTTTCGGTTTCAAAAGCGACAAGCCTCTGGATGCAACTATAGTAGAACCCCGCTGATACGTTTTTGAAGGGACCGTAGGAAATAAACGTAAGAGACGGGAAACGTAAGAGCCGAAAACAGGAAAAAACGGCCAAAATATTTAGTGGTACAGAATTTTATTTCAATTCTTACGAGCAGCACGAAAATTGGCGCGCTCAGCCGCGATCTAGTCGATGGATAGAAACGCGGAGCTTAGGACGGCCTTATCCACAGAAATGTAATCAACGTATGTGATTTTTTTAACACCAACAGCTGTAGGCATGAAAGAACTAAGCACACGCAATCACGACCGGCGCGGCGAGTTCGACCGCGAACCGCACGCACACCATGCGAGCTCCAACCAGCTCGAACTCCTCCCGTTCTCCAACAAATAACGATGATGATGAGTCTACGCCAACGCGATGGCAGAAGTGAATGCCAATCTCGAAGGCCTTGCTTTCGCAAGCAAGTACGTCATACACGCCATGTTTGTGCAATGCAAATCTCAGAGGCTATGCTTTTGTCAATAGTAAATGCCAATCTCGAAGGCCTTGCTTTCGCGAGCAGTTACGTCATAGACACCATCTTTGCAATTTGAATCTCGAAGGCCATGCTTTTGTTTGCATCAATTGAAAGATTCTGTTGCTTGCGCCTCTCATGCGGCTAATATTACGGTCAAACGAGGCCAAGCTGCGTGAAAATGCACCATGGCCGCTCTCTTTGGTAGTCACTCGGTCGGCTCCGGGCACACTTCGCGACGTATCGTACGGGAACGGTCCGACAGTTACGACGTAACAGCGGGGTTCCCAATACATTGTATCCTATGGGAGCTATGCCGGGACCGGCGGAAAACGACGTAACAGCCGGGAAAACGCAGCAGTGAGGAACGTAACAGCGGGGTTCTACTGTATCACCACCTAGCGGGCGCAGCGCTCGATCACGTCAGCACACAGAACTGTGACACACTTCCGCACGGTTCGCGAGCAACCGCCGAGAAGTAGGCCGCTGGAGCAAATGTGGCAAAAAAAAACATGGCGGCTGTGACGTCATCATAACTTGTTGCAGCGTGGTCACGTGAGGAAAGTACGGGGTCCCCAAGGGTCCCCTTTGAGAGTGTCAGTAATGTGAGGATGTCGATAGCTCACGCAAACTTCAAAATTCATTTAAAATAACTTCCAAGCTATATGCGCTGTTGGTATTTTGCAGATGATATACGCATGTTCACGGGAATCGATCCCGCAGGCTATCTTGTTCACGAAATTTTGTGCCAGTACCCCTTTAAAAGCGTGCGATACACTTACACCAGCGGCAACAGTACTAAGCCGCATGCACTGCCGAACAGGCAGTTCATGATTTAGTTTCCTTAAGGCGCTTATTGTTGATAAGTTTGTCGCAGAGAGGTGCCACAGTACGTTCGCCGGTAGCCATCATCACGCCCCTGTGTATTTCCGATGCTGATCTGTGTAGGCATCACCACACTCGCGCCGAAGTCGTACTAATCACTGGTTGACCACTCATGCACTTACCGTAAGGGCAGAAAATTGTAAGTTTTTTCCAGTAATATATACGACCAAATATTCAAAAAGATTGAATGTTCGAGTCACTTCGAATATTCAAAACTTCTCGAATGCATGGTTTTCGAATCGAATACGAATATTTCAAATGTAATGTTCGTCTAACATCCGAAACTTTCGAATATTCACACACCTCTAATCAATACCGATCCCCAGAGTGACGGAAATGTGGACTCAGAGTCTGAAATATAGAGTTTTTGTTCTATGGTTATGTTTCCTCAAATGGTGACTGCATTCAGTGCCCCATGAAAGAAATGCTTGAGACAAGTCACGTCTGTGTAGCTTACCCGAACGAAGTGTTATTAATCGCAATAGGCGAGAAAATAATGTAAATGCCATCTACCAAAGTCTGAAAACTTTTTTCTTGTAAAGCACAAAATAGCTGCTGAAGTTGTAAACATGCCGTCGCCCTCCAAGTTCCATTCTGATGTGGGCAGCTGTCCGTTGTGGGTTGAAAGCTCTTGGATGATTTTCAAGCTCATGGTCGGGCCGCTGGCGGAGGGTCCGCAGGCCGCATGTTTCATGTTTGAGAGCTTTGCTTTAAAGGCTCAATGTGTGTTTTAGAAAAGGTAGATACATGACTGGCATGTCAGTTATAAAAGGGCAAATAAAAAAACTTTCATCTGTATAAAGATAGGATATAGACAGGTAAGAGCAGCATCAACAAGCAAGTTAAATTCAATTTGGTATTTTAAAAGGGCCTTTGTTCTGGCAGTTTCCAAATGACAAAACATTAGCTAAGGTGGCTATGGAAGAGGATGCCACTCAACGCACGTTTTTGGTATAAAAGAATGTTGAAACATGTGAGGAACCTTATTCATCGGATCAGCACCGTGTGACAGCCCGTTCTATGCAGGATGAAGACCTTTCCCAGTGATCTTCAATTTACCCTATCTTGCTCGAGTTGACTCCGTTTTATTTTTGCTAACTTAATATTGTCACCTCGGCTAACCATCTAGTACAGACCTCGGCTGCATTTGCCATCTCTTGGTATATCCATTCCATCTCTGTCACTGACCATTGTTTATCTACGCTACGCATTACGTCACTCACCCATGTCCACTTTCTTTTCTTGAGGTCAGCTAAGATAGCCGCTACTCCTGGCTGTTTTCTGATCCACTTCACTCTTGTCCTCTCTCTCAATGTTATGGCTGTGTGGTCCTTAATTTCTTCTCAAATTTATTTTTTATTCAAGTTTCAGCCCCATATTTTAGTGCTGGTAGAATGCAGTGGCTGTACACTTTCCCCTTTAGGGACAGGGGTAAATTTCCTGCCATGGTTGGGAATGTTTGCCGTCTACGCTCGAGCATAATTATTCTTCCTTGTTACTTAATTCTTCCCTAGGCTCCCCTGTCAGTAATTGACCTAGATATGCACATTATTGCACAGATTGTAAGGGCTGGTTGCTAATTGTGAACTCTTGCCAGGCCATCATGTCTTCTGCATATTCATTTTCAACACTTTCTCAGTTTAAAGGGGTACTGACACGAATATTTTAAGTTGTCGTTTTTTTTGCATCATATGAAAGGCCAAGCCCTCAAGAGCCTATAAAATGTAGTGCTAAGCGCTAGTGTGCCCTGAAAAAGTAATTGCACTAGGTTTTTAAAAGCTAGTTTCGGTTTCTGCTGTACCCTGACGTCACAACATGGTATGAGCTTCTCGTCACGTGCTCGCACAATATATAGGGACGTTTCCACGGCCGCTTCGCACTGTGGCTCCGTTGGTGACGCACAAGCGGCCATCTTGGAAGTTTTGGTACCTGACGTCATCACAACTAGCCAGACTGCTGCGTGAAGTCACCAGAATTTGTACTGTAGCCTGACGTCAAGCTAGTGTCGATGTCAGTAGGTGCACCATGGAAAAATTGACTTTAATATCAAATTAAAAAATCTTATCAGCATTTGCTGAGCTTCACACTTGCTCAGAGCCGTCTCTGCATACAGGAGATTTGTACGGCAGAGTAAACTCGCCTTCGAAAAACGGTGTCAGTACCTCTTTAAGTCTTCAATGATTTTTTTGCAATTTGTGGCCGTCATTGCTGAGGAGCATGATGTCATCTGCAAATTATAAGTTGCTGAGATATGTATTCTCCATTCATTTTTATTCCTATTTCTTAGACTCATACAGTGGCTGCAAAATAAGTAACTGATTTAATAGACAGTAACGCTACACTCATTGGAATTAACAAAGGCGCATGATGTCGCGTTGAGTTCGAAGACTAAGTGTCAATTTTATCTATCAGACCCTTGAAGTACATGTATATTTAGGCATGATAATATTGACTGATCAATTCTGAAGGGATTCTGTGGATTCAATTAGAGCGCAGTAAGCTGCATCTCAAGCAGCACTCGTGTATTCAAGCTTTGTACATATGAGTGTTTGGTGTTGGGATGTAAAATCAAAATAATAATAATAATAATATTTAATAAGTAGTAGTATGAAATATCTGGTGAATTAAATTGTTTGTTCAAACTAACAGCTTGCTTTTCATGCGCCTCTATCAGAGTAGTGCAGCCACTGGAAGACAAAAGCATAAAGGCTTAATTCGAAACTGAAAACCAAAAGAAAGAGTGAGCTTTTGTAGATGTTTTCTTTGTAAGCTGTTTCATTGCAGGTGATGAACGTACCGGGGCAGGTGTTACGTTTTTGCACCAGAGCTTATATGGCACACCTGCTTGATTTTATGGCGTACGCGTCCATCCTCGAACCTTCATGACCTCTTCCGAGCGAGCGATAACGTCACAGAATTACGTCAGCATGTGTGACTTCATCCTAACTTCACAAATTACCGAAATTTTCCATGACGTCATCAAGTGACATCGTCGATCAGTCGAAGGTGGGCCGATCACGTGATGCACGGAGCCTTTCGTACGTGTTCCGCTACGTTACTGCGTTGGTGCGGTCGTGCGTAGTAGTAGTCAGCAGTTCCACTTTAACTTTTTTAGGCTCACCAAATCAAACCTGGTCACGAAGTTCACAACGGTCTATTCTTTTATCCGAAACGTACGCCAAAACACAGCAATAAACAAAGCCACAAGTACGTTTGAAGCCGCAAGCACGAAGATTAGGCAAATTTGTGTACTACCCATCATTCCCATGGTAGCTGCAGCGATCGCAGCGCCAGAGTCCCCTCTAGTTAATTTTAGGAAACTCTATGGTTGGACCCACCTACCGAAAAATATTTCTGGCTATGCCCCACTACTGGTCGCTTCATTGATGGCCAAGAAACGCGAACGTCCAGTTGCTAGTAGTCGACTGCCGATTTTTCGGACATGCTCGAAAATCCGGACGCTTTCGCGGCACCGTCACAAGCCCCATAGACTTCGGCGTCCGATTTTTCGGACTTTCTGCCCAAACTGCACGTCCAAAACGGCATTAATTGAAGCCGCACCTCTGCTGTGTCTATCATCTCGTAGGTTCGAACCGGCGCTTTCGCGAGCCGATCTGTTTGCGGCCGTAGCAGTGTCCGAAAGTCAGCTTTGCCGCAATGCGCAAGTGTTATGGGGTGAAGTCGACCGAAAATCCGAAGGAGACACTATCGCGGCGCAGTGCGTCGATGTCTTTACCGATAAGCAGCGGATGCGTGATGGCGGCAGGCGGCAGACCCGCCAATACCATTTAATCGCTGACAACCCTTTGTGATAAGCGTCTTCAGCTAACTGCTCGGTGCGGCGGCTGCATTTTCGATGGAGGCGAAAATGTTTGAGGCCCGTGTATTTAGGTTTAGGGGCACGTTAAAGAACCCCAGGTAGTCGAAATTTCCGGAGCCCTCCACTGCGGCGTCTCTCGTAATCATACCTTGGTTTTGGGACGTTAAACCCCAGATATTACTAACTGCTCGGTAGTGCATGTGGCCTGGTGCAGTTGTGAGCGTACTAAACTTCCCGCGCCGCCGTCTTTTTTGTGCGAGACCGCTAAATGCGCCGCACAGATGCGTTGCCTTCACGAACGAAAGCAGTCAGGAACGGAGGGGACATCACGAACACTTTCATGACAAACGCGTGCGTACGGTACTGCAAGCGCCCCGGCAGTGACGGCGTATACGTCAGCTTCGATGGCGACGTGCTAAGAACGATCGGCTCACGCGGCAGCAAATTCTACATGTCGGCGCGTCGTTTACGTGCGCACTCGCATCGGGGAAAGCAGGAAGAGTCGTCCACCACAGCCTTTGTGTTCCGCGTTTCCAAACGCTCCAAGCGAGATGGCCGTAATTTTCTCCAAGTTTTGATAGCATTGGCGGCGCTCATGACGAGGCGCAACACGTAGTTAAACGGAGTTCGTGACAGGCACCGAATGTATTGACGAGAGCCTGGGCGCGCACCAAATTGCCTGGTAACTGTACTGGCAGGCACTAAAGCTGTTTCGTACGTGGCTGTGGCGATTTGACTGCTTGAGCAGAATAAAAAAAAAAAAAAAAACATGAATCCGTTTTTTCGGACTGCCCGATTTTTCGGACGATTTCGCGGTCCCTAGGGAGTCCGAAAAACCGGATGTTGACTACTCGAAAGGAACTTCACAAAAACTTTTGTTGGGCCTAGTTGGTACATAGCATTTAAGAAGAGAAGTTCGTCGCAAATCAAGACGGACCACAAAGAATAGTGCTTGTCTCTTCTATTCTTTGTGGTCCGTCTTGATTTGCGCTGAACTTCTCTTCTTAAATTATATACTCAAAAATACTTGGAAAAGTTGTCAACGTATCGCCTCTCGTTCAGTTAGTACTAAATTGAGACAATAGCGAATTATGTTCTGCATACCGACCCAGATGTTTATGGGCAGCGACTGTATATATGCAAGACAGGACTTTCAAACGCTCTCTTACAAAATTTTTTGAGTAAGCGCATTGTTTCATATGTTGCATATGCAGGGTGTTTCACATAACAAGAACCAAGGATTTAAAGGGGCACGAAAGTGAAACATATCACATTAGACAAATGAATTATTCTTTCAGAACTCTATTGTCATTGCTATTCCGCCCACGTTGCCGGCGGTGACCAAGGGTGGCCGAACGACAGTACGCAGATCGCCGTGATACTGGTGGTGGTGGTAGTGGTTTGAAGAGGAAAAGGCGCCTAGTTTCTGCAGCCCGGTCGGGAGCACGGCGCAGCTGAACGCTTTATTGTGTGAGCCTGGCCTTTTTATAGCGCCGGCTGGGAAAGAGAAAACCACGTGAGGTGACGTCACGATACAAAGATTGCCGGCTAACAACGTCAGGTTACAACAATCCTCCATCCTTAAGATGAATAACGGTCTACTGGTTTTTTGTGCGTCAGCTACTCATGAGCCGTGCTGCGCATGCGCAAGGATCAGTGATGTCACACAGCTGGCTCACCGGAGCCGGCATCTCACGCGCTCTCCGCCACCGCCTCGCGCGGCTCGCCGCTGCTGGTCTGCGCGTTCGGGAGGAGTGGCGTCGTAGCCGCGGCAGACACACTGGCGCCGGCGCGCGCGCAGACTCCGCCACCGCCGCGTGCGACTCGCCGCTGCTGGTCTGCGCATTCGAGAGGAGTGACGTCGTAGACATGGCAAACACAGCGGCGCCGGCGCGCGCGCAGCTATTAGCCTTCGCTGTGCAGTCGCCGTCTGACACTGCGCTGGAGCCGCTTGATAGCGCCTCTGACTGGCGTTTGCAGGTGGGTAACGCCATGGAGAAGGAGAGCGCAAACGCGGCTCGACGGCGCAAAAGAGCCGAGAAGCTTATCTCATCGGATCCCGAAGTAGTTGCCTGGCAATTAGCGGTTCAGCGTACGAAGAATGAACAGAAGAAGGCTAATAATCCTAGACAATCTGGAAAGCTAAGAATAATCAGCTGAACCTTTGCTAACGCTACGTATATCCTGGCATAGCCGAGCTAAGCCACTGCAAATTTTTGATCCGGCGAGACCGTCGTAATTCTGGGACCGGGAACTTTTCAACAGGAAGGGTTTGTGGCGGCGCTGGTTTTCCAGGAGGCACGGACGCTGTTTCCTGTACCGGCGCCGTTTCTGTTCTCGTAGAGGCAGGCCCGTAGTCGGGGGGGGGGGGGGCGCCCTCTCCCCCCGAAATTTTGGTGAAGTAGGTGTTTTTACCAAAAATAAATAGTGGAAATAGGTGTTTTTCTCAAATAGTCGATTTTCAGCAAGCACCTGTGACGAAAGACGCGTGTTGTCAAATTGTAGCAACGAGTGCACGTACTCTGGCTGCTGCTCTTCCTCCGGGGTCTCCAACGGAAGTCGACTGAGGGCGTCAGGACCCGGCTTGTACTCGATCTTGAAGCTCCCAGTAGCAGTGCCCAACGCTGGATCCGGGCAGCGGCCATGAGAGGTGTCGGGCGGTCTTCTCGGAAAAGACCCACCAACGGCTTGTGATCTGTAACCAGAATAAAAGATCGCCCAAGCAGGTAGTCCCGAAAGTTTTTCACCCTTAACACCACGCCAGCGCTTCCCGCTCGAGTGGCGAGTAATTTCTTTCCGCTTTGGACAGCCTTCGCGAGCGGAACCCAATCGGCTCGGGAAGAGGAAACCAACCACTTGAGGTGACGTCACGATACAAAGATTGCCGGCTAACAACGTCAGGTTACAACAGTCGTTAATTTCGTCATCACACAGGTAGGTTAATTATTAAAATAGTAAATGGAGATCAAAGTATAATGTTTGAATTTCGCGCCAGAAATTCGGTCTGTGAACGTCAGTGTGACGTCACGAATTTCAGTCTTTTTGCGTATTTTGGTCACATTGGTTGAATGGAATTTTCTGAAACTTGCTATCTTAAAACTTTATATCCCTTAGAACACAATGTACATAATCTTTTGTGACAACATGCATCAAGTGCAACCAAGGAGGTTTGAAAAGAAAATGCTGGAGCGGAAATTCCGTCCCGAAAGTGAAGCCGGACCTCTGCCATCTTACCTAGGCAGCGATTATCCTCACACACCCGATTACTTTAAAATGGGCAATTTGAGATAACATGTACTCATCCGAACAAAATACGGTCGTCGGGAACGGCGATCTTTACGTTAGCATAACAGGAATGCCTTCACTCTAAGAAAAGAAAAACGAGTATTTGGGGAGTATACACAGTAAACCACTTTACACCCTTAAGGGGGTTTTGCCGTGTCTATAACTAACACCCTTACACCCTAGGAAAAGGGTGTTTTCACGTATCAAAACACCCATACCATAGGGTGTTTCCAATGACCTAAACACCCTTATCACTGCAAAATTTGAAAAAAAATCTACCAGTCAGGGAACATGCAATTATAGATGACATCAGCATAGAAGGTGTGCGCACGCGCCACACCGCGGCACACACAACAAAGCGTATTGTAAAATACCACATGGACGGAGCGCTCGTGCTACACAGCCTTACACTGACCACCTGGTATATATAGCCATAGTATCTTAAGCCGCCGTTCAGTGCCGGTGGAGATATTTCTGTTCCGTATAAATGAACATTAAACATTAGGAGAATAGGCGTAAATTTATGGTACGCTTGTAGATAGCCCTAAAAGAGACATATCTTTTAATCTAAACTCGCCGAAGATCCGACGACATTTTAATCAGCGAGTTCCAGTTATCATCTGGCACGCTGTGGTATGGGCCATGGGTGTTTCGATAGCACATAACACCCTTAACTCCTAAAGGGTGTTTAGTTAGAGCATTACCCCCTAAAGGCTGTTTTGGGAAGGAAAGCACCCTTACGCCCTAATTTTTGCAAATTTGGTTAGGCAAAAGGGTGTTTTGCTTGCTTGAAACCCCCTTAAGGGTGCAAAGTGGTTTACAGTGTACGGCCGCTCCAGGGAGCGAAACGGTTTTCGTGCTGTGTGTCCGCCTCAACGCGAATTAAGCAGTAAGAGCACTGATGCCTGTCGAGATAGCACGCACCAGCGCCCTTTTGATCAAAATTCGCAGTTTCTGCTCGACCACCGGCACCCCTTCATGCTCTTTCGCCTGACGAAAGACGAGCGGGACGTTTCCTGTCTGCTTGAGGAGCCATCAACTGCAGGCCTCGCACGCGGGGCGATGTTGTCGCATGAGCCCTTCGTGCGACGGAGATGGCCGGTCGTTTCATCTCTGCTTAGCCGCGGTCGTCCCCAGCGCACACGCGCTTTTACTCGCGCGTAGAAAACACGATGCGCAGGGTGATGCTTTTGATTTGGACTTGATACCGAACATAACGGCGACGGCAAAAACCCGCCGAGAGTGTCCATATAATTGGCATCGATGTGTTTAGCAGCTAGGGGTGCAACAGCTGTGCCACTTGCGTCAATTTGATACAATCCCAGTAATTCCACTCCTGCGCCAACTGCGCCATCCTGATAAAATCAACGAAAATTGCGCCAAACTGCGCCAGAGCCTCGGGTTTGGGGTTGTCTCTCACCGGCAATTGCACCACCGGTGCGTCAAAACATATGCAGCTTGATCTTGGGGCCGCCAAAGTCACAACCACGGACCAAGAATTAGTCCGCTGAATAAACAGCTCTCGCGCGTGCGTCCCGATCCATGACGCCATGATCGGTGCCGACGCAGCTTCCATTGTGCAAGTCGGCTCGACGGCAAATGCATCCTCCGCAGAAGCTCGTGACACCTAGGCCAATTGGTAGCGTGAAAGTGAGGCGGCGACTCATCGGCGGACGTCTTCTGTTCCAGAAACGCTGCTGATAGCTCGTTTCAGGAGTCGCACGGCACGTAATTGAAGCAACGTTAAGCAATAACGACACGCGTGCCGCTATAGAATGTCTGTCACTTCTGTTTCTGGACATCGCGGAATGAAATCAGGGGTAACTAGAGCAATGTCAAATTTTCCATTTGTTAAGCTGTTTATTGGACGGCACTCGGCGACAATGCACTATGGCGACAGTCAAGGCAAAAGCACGGGCTCCGAGAGCGCGAGCGGCGTTTTGAAGAGGACGACCCACTAGGAGCCGCTGGAGAGCGCAACCGTTAAGCAGCACCAATTGCTTCGCCACAATTACCCCGGGTACGAAAAGGGAGCCGTCCGGCGACCTAACAGCTCGTTACTATGAGTGGGTCATAGTAGGCCTTAAGGCGCTCCACGTTGACTATGTCGCGCCCTCGACGGCGCATGTCCGAAGCTGGTTCGATGGGTTCGATCAGGTAGTTGACCGGGGATGTGCGCTCGACGACCCGGTAGGGGCCTTCGTATTTCGGCAGTAGTTTTGAGGAGAGGCCGGTTGCAGTGGTAGGGACCGAGAGCCACACGAGCGCTCCGGGGAGGAACGTGGACTCAGAAGTGGTGGTGCCACCGCGAAGGCTCTTCTGCCGCTCTTGTTCGTGCGTTGTAAAGGCCTTTGCAAGCTCACGACACTCTTCAGCAAGCCTGGCTGTGTCAGAAATAGGCGCACAGTCAGATGCATCCGGCTTGTAGGGTAGTATCGTGTCAATGGTGTGCAACGGGTGCCTTCCGTACAACAGGAAGAAGGGTGAAAACCCAGTAGTGCTCTGAGGGACGGTATTATAGGCGTAGGTGACGAAGGGCAGAATGGCATCCCAATTTGTGTGATCGGCGGCGACGTACATTGAGAGCATGTCGCCGAGCGTGCGGTTGAAGCGTTCGGTTAGGCCATTAGTCTGCGGGTGGTAAGCAGTAGTTTTGCGATGAACAGCATGGCACTCTTTGAGAATGGCTTCGACGACTTCCGACAAGAAGACACGGCCTCGATCGCTGAGAAGCTCCTGGGTGGACCGTGACGCAGCATGAATCGGTGTAGCAGGAAGGAGGCAACATCACGCGCTGTAGCCGCTGGGAGGGCAGCGGTTTCGGCGTATCGCGTTAGATGGTCAACGGCGACGATGGCCCAACGGTTACCAGCCGACGTCAGAGGAAGTGGTTCATACAAATCGATGCCCACGCGCCCAAACGGACGGTTAGGGCATGGTAATGGTTGTAGACCGACTGGTGACACGTGCGTTGAAGGTTTTCGGCGTTGGCAATCGAGGCAGGAGCGGACGAACTTCTGCACGTAGCGGTACATCCCTCGCCAGAAGTATCGTTGTCGAATGCGGTGGTAAGTTTTGGATACCCCAGAGTGCGCGCATTGCGGATCAGAGTGGAAGGACTCGCATATTTCAGCACGCAGACTTCGGGGTATCACAAGTAGCCACTGGCGGCCGTCGGCGTTGTAATTGCGTCGGTGCAGTAGGTCTTCACGAATGGCGAAATGGTGCGCTTGACGACGCAACGCGCGAGTGGTTGGTGTTTTCGACGGATCAGTGAGCAAGTCTATTAGCGAAGCGATCCATTTATCCTTGCGCTGCTCGGTAGCGATGGTGTGAACATCGATAGAAGAAACAGCAGTGTGAGACACTGAGCAGGAGGCATTGTCGTCAGGCAAGGGGGAGCGCGAGAGGGCGTCGGCGTCAGCATGCTGACGTCCGTTGCGGTATAACACGCGGATGTCGTAGTCTTGCAGGCGGAGTGCCCAACGGGCGAGACGGCCCGAGGGATCCTTCAATGACGACAGCCAGCACAGTGCGTGGTGATCGGTGACGACATCAAATGGGCGACCATACAAATAAGGTCGGAATTTTGTAAGGGCCCAGATGATCGCCAGGCACTCTTTTTCCGTGACAGTGTAATTGGTCTCGGCTCTAGTAAGCGTACGACTTGCGTATGCTACGACATATTCGGGGAACACTGGTTTGCGCTGTGCAAGAACAGCACCGAGGCCTACACCGCTGGCGTCCGTGTGTACCTCCGTTGGAGCCGTAGGGTCGTAGTGGCGTAGTATGGGAGGAGACGTCAACAAACGACGGAGCTTTGCGAACGCGTCGTCGCATTCGGACGACCACGAATGTAGGGGTCCGTTACTTCCAAGGAGCTTCGTCAGCGGCGATATGATGGTGGCAAAGTTGCGTATGAAACGTCGAAAATAGGAGCACAGTCCTACGAAACTGCGCAGTTCTTTGACGGACGTTGGTTTGGGAAATTCGGCCACGGCCCGAAGCTTGGCCGGATCGGGAAGGATGCCGTCCTTGGACACGACGTAGCCTAGGATTGTCAGCTGCCGTGCTGCAAATCGGCACTTCTTCAGGTTCAGTTGAGGCCGGCGTTGGTCAACCGCGTCAAAACATGCCGCAGACGTTGAAGATGCGTGGAGAAGTCCGGAGCGAAAACGACGACGTCGTCAGGTAACACAAGCACGTGTGCCATTTCAAGTTGCGCAGAACGGTGTCCATCATGCGCTCGAAAGTCGCGGGCGCATTGCACAGACCAAACGGCATGACGTTGAACTCGTACAAGCCGTCGGGCGTGACAAAGGCTGTCTTCGGTCGAGCGTCATCAGCCATGGGTACTTGCCAGTACCCCGAGCGCAAATCGAGAGATGAAAAGTATTCTGCTCCTTGGAGGCTGTCAATCGCGTCGTCGATTCGCGGCAGTGGATAAACATCCTTCCGAGTGATCTTGTTGAGCCTTCGGTAGTCCACACAGAAGCGCACAGAACCGTCCTTCTTGGCAACGAGAACAACAGGAGACGCCCACGGGCTGTCCGAGGGTCGAATAACGTCGCGTCGAAGCATATCGTCCACTTGCTCATTAATTACCCGACGTTCTGTGGGAGACACGCGATATGGACGTTGCCGCAGTGGTGGTTGGGCGCCAGTGTCGATGCGATGCGTAACAGCGGACGTGCGGCCGAGAGAAGTTTGCCCGACATCGAAAGAAGAACGAAATTCTTCCAACAGGCACAGAAGCTGGGAACGCTGGACCGACGTAAGGTTGTCAGCAATGGAGGGACCAAATACATCCGCGGGTGAGGAATCAGACGTGGAAACGGCACTGATGGTACGGGAACTGGTGCAGTGCGAGTCATCGGGTGCGTCCAGAACTTGTGCGTCTTCGAGGGGCTCCACTCTGCCGAGACATTCCCCTCGCACCAACGTAACAATGTGCGGGGATGGGTTGGTAACAAAAATATCGGTGCTACCCTGAGTGACTTGCACGGTCGCGAAAGGTACCAGCAACCCTTTCATAGTGCAAACGCGGTCAGATGGTGAAAGGAGTGCAATTGTGTCGCAGATACCGGCGCAGTAAACTGGCACAGCCGTCGACGAGTTCGGAGGAACTTTGGTATCGTCTTTGACGAGGGTCTTGGTGAATGCCGATGGACTGTCTGCCGGCGTCAAATGTGAGAACGGTGAGAGTTCGAGGCGGCTGGTGCGCAGTGAATTATGGCGTCGTGGCGGGAGAGAAAATCCCATCCTAGGATGACGTCGTGGAGCATGCAGCAATTATGATGAACTCGACGTCGTACAGAACGTCCTGAATGACGACGCGAGAAGTGCATACTGCTGTAGGCCTAATACTCTGGGAGCTGGCGGTACGGAGGGGACATCCCAGAAAGTGGCGTCGTCACTTTTCGAAGTAAGCGGCTAAGTTTTGCGTCCATAACGGATACGGCGGCTCCAGTGTCGACAAGGGCAGATGCGCGAACACCGTCCACAAACACGTCTATGACATTCGATGGACTTCGCTGAGGGCTTTTACAGTTCGATAGCGTCGCAGCCCTTGCCTCGTGGACTGCGACGACTAGTTTTCCTGCTCTCGTGCGACAGAACGTGGCCGCATTGGTGACAGTGAGCGACGGCGTGGAGACGGAGAGCGGCGAGTGGATGGAGCTGGGCGTGACGTTGGCGACATAGGCGGGTCGTAGAATGCACGGCTGGACTGGCTGGTGGTGGTTGACGCGACTCGAGGTGGCTGCACGCGATGGCAGTAACGGGCCACGTGACCGGCATAACCGCAGGCAAAGCAGATGGGCCGATTGTCGGGTGTGCGCCATCGGTTCGCCGGGGCAGGTCCCGCCCACGTCGCAGGATGCGATTGACGGGGCGGCTGCTGAAATGACTGCAAGGTGGGTTGCAGTCGGGGGCCTAGGGATGACGGCAGCATACGTAGCCGGCACGCCCGCTTCGAAGGACGGAGGTCTAGCGGCGGCTTCGGCGTAACTCAACGGTGCAGCCGCAGGGATTGCCGGGTACGCCCTGGCGACAACCTGAGCGTAACTCTGTGGCGCAGGAGCCGGAGGTTGCTGGTGGTACTCAGGCATCACCTCCGCGATTTCCTGCTCAATCGCTCGGCGGATGGGAGGAAGAAGGGTCGTCGACGACTGTTGAACGTGCGGCGGGTGGGCGAAGGCCAGGAGAGAGAACTGGCGTGCGATTTCCTCGCGCACGAATGCCTTCATTTCTGCCAGCAGCGTGGCATGGTAGGTATGGCCGCCAAGCCAGCAAGCTCCTCGTCGCGTGATGGAGAGCGACGGGTCATCGAACGTTGCCGGCGGAGCTCCTCGTAGCTCTGGCACAGTGTGATGACCTCGGCCACGGTGGAAGGGTTTTTAGCGAGCAACATGGTGAATGCATCGTCGTCAATGCCTTCATATTGTTCCGGATCTTGTCAGACTCCGACATGGTGCCGTTGGCTTTCTTACACAAGTCCAGGACGTCTTCGATATAACTGGTGAAAGATTCACCGGCCTGCTGAGCTCGTTCGCGTAAGCGCTGCTTCTGCTTGCAGCTTACGAACTGCAGGGCGGCCAAAAACGTTGATGACGGCGGTTTTGAAATCAGACCAAGTAACAAAATCGGACGCGTGGTTGTTGTACCACAAACTTGCTACTCCCGCGAGGTAGAAGACTAACTTGCTCAACTTGCCTGCTTCGTCCCATTTGTTGGGTACGCTCACGCGCTCGTAAATTGCGAGCCAGTCCTCCACGTCGGTACCGTCGGCGCCAGTGAAGATAGGTGGATCGCGGATGCGTGGGACACCGGGACATGTGGTCGGTGTGGGAGGCGGCGTTTGCTGAGCGGCGTCTTGGGGCATAGTAGATGGCAGAGCACGGGAACGAAGCTCCAGGGGCATTGAATGGGAGCACAGCACTCTCCACCAATTTGTTAAGCTGTTTATTGGACGGCACTCGGCGACAATGCACTATGGCGACAGTCAAGGCAAAAGCACGGGCTCCGAGCGCGAGCGGCGTTTAGAAGAGGACGACCCACTAGGAGCCGCTGGAGAGCGCAACCGTTAAGCAGCACCAATTGCTTCGCCACACAATTAATATTTATTTGTCAAGCGCAGCGAGCACAGTGTGTCCGCAAACAATGCGTAAAATGCGGAGGGAGGTTCGCCGGAGTGGGACCGCCACCTTAAGTGGCGTCTTCCCGCCGATAGATACCCGCTGCCGTCACCGGACCAACAGATGCCCGCCGTTGTTACTTTATCTGGTCGAACTCGCTCTGTATGCAAGTCGAGAAGTGTCCCCACCTAAAGAGTATATCTTACACCGTGAGTGTGACCCAACAAGCATTGTCTGAAAACTAACACTCTGACTGAGCTTTTCTTTCTATTTTTTCTTTTGTTTCTTTCGTTTGATACTATGGAAGGTGAACGGTCCATCCCAGTAGACTTGTTTCATTTAAGAGAAGCAAGAATACACGTATGCTTGAAGCCATAACAAGTCCACGAGATTGGATTAGGCGTTGCAAAGCAATGGTCATCGGTATTTAGTACTTATATTTCGTGATTTACTCCTAAAGGGTATAAAGGAAGGGTAACATGACTAAAAAATATTTAGCTGATGTTGCGAAAACCGACAGCGCTAATTAACTACCGCCAATAAATTGACAGAAGACAAGGAGAAATAATGGTTGTTCTACACACTGTATAGTGCTAATTCAAATATAATTAGTGTGGACAGCCTCTTCTCAGTTAGGAAACACGGCGTAGTCGGTGCCGTCACGAACATTGCAAGAAACGTCACGAAAACAAAATTTTCTACGTTTAATCCACGCGCTCGGTAGCGACGTCGTCGCGTGCATCGCTGCTGATCATGGGTGGGCTGACCCCAATGATGCGCGCAAAGAGCCTCAGACGAGAGTGCAGTAATTTATTGAGTGTCTCATGACAGCATGCGCTTTCGCCTGTGCCATTTTCTGGAACGTTTAGCGGGCGACTTCTTTGTGGTGTCTTTGACCTTCTTTCAAGTGTTCGTCAGCAGCTGCAACAGCCCCAAGGAACTAGTATCGAAGCTTCGGCGTGGTTGGTTAGACATCGGAGAGAATACGGCGCAGGAGAAGACAAATACATGAAAGGGCGCTCTGCACAACTCACACAGCGCTCTGTGTGCGTCGCCCTTCCTTATCCTTTGACCGTCTACCACGGCGATCACCAGGCAAAACGGAGCAAGGTAGAGTCGTCCGTAAAGTGTAAATGCATAATGAACGGCTACATGATCTAAAGCAAAGGCTACGCAACTAAATGTAATCTGCCTTCATAAAACTTCGTTGTCATAAAGTAGAATCCCTAAACAAAACAATGGTCCGCCGCGGTGGTTATAGCGGTTACGGTGCTCGGCTGCTGACCCGAAGGTCGCGGGTTCGATCCCGGCCTCGGCGGTCGCATTTCGATGGAGGCGAAATGATAGAGGCCCGTGTACTTAGATTTAGGTGCACGTTAAAGAACACCAGGTGATCGAAATTTCCGGAGCCCTCCACTACGGCGTCTCTCATAATCATATCTTGGTTTTGGGACGTAAAACCCCAGATATTATTATTATAAACAAAACTATGAAATGGCATATGCAGTGCATCGGGTTCCTAAGCATTTATTGGGTTTGTTGCGTGGTCGTTGGCTACTGACTTTGATTTTCATTCAGTTTGCATGACAGAAACCTTCGGATTCAACCAACTTTATTTAAGAAAGGGGCTTTATTTTTTTTTCTCTTTAAACGAAGGTAACCCGCTCGGAAGGCTAATACTGACAGCAGTGCCGATGCGAGATTTTTGTTTTGTTTTGCTTCGCGTGATAGTATTAGTGTTGAACGCTCTACAAAGTATATGCGTTTATGTTAAAGGGAAGCTAAAGGGGAAAAAGAATTCTTTTCGTAATCGAAAATAACTTCTCACAATAGCAAAAGCACAACTCTTGCCGCGAGTGGACGCTCGGTAAGCGACAAAGAAAGCTAAAAAATAAAAGGCAGGCAGCGAAGCCACCTTGAACGTTCCTTGCTAACTCGCAGTGACATCAAAAATTTTGACGGAGTCTATTGTGACCCGCATAGTTCTTAAAGGAGTGGTGACACAAAAATTCGGACACAATTTGACTGTTGAATCACACTAATAGGTGCATATAGGTGCCATCTGTACAATATCAACCACAAATACAGCCTAAAAGGTATTTTAATTGAGTTTTGAAGTTCGTGAAAGTGCCGGATCGGAAATAGAAGCAAAAGACGATGAGGTCACCGAGTGGATACCACGTACGTCACGAGTTCTGGCCGGGTTGCCGGAGGCGTGTACGAGACCGACAAAGCTGGTAACGACACCTGATGATGCGTAGCCTAACCAGAGACCTACAATATAACATCGCAGCGACTTACCCGCTTACTCATTCTATGTAAAGCATTTGCAGTGACATAATTAGCATCTCACAGTATTCTCATTGCTTTTTTGCCGACAAGAGCTACAACGCGACGGAAAAAATCGAAAAAAATTATTGTAGTTGGACAAAACGCCACAAGATGTCGCTACGGGCTCCGCAGTTGTACGCAGTTGCTGCTGCTGCTGCAGCCGTCAACAGCTCCGGTAACCAGGTGCCCGCAAACGATAGGAAGTCTACAGACGAACTAAAGCTCTCTGCAGCCGGGATCATATTGCGTAGTGGACAGATAACTGCTTCGACCCTCCGACGTGCGTACGTGGGATTGGTATGCTTTGAGAACGAGTCAGTAAAGCGTACATCACGTCATTTGCATGTTACGCATAAACACTGTTACAGAGTGACAATGTTGTGAATTCAATGCTTCCTTCGTCACTTCTCATCCTGCTACTTTACGAATGATCGGAGCGAAAATGTTTCAGCACGTCTAATGCTGCGGCAACTCCAAGCCTGGCGGAAAACGTCGTTTCAGTTGGACAACGACTACAAGAGCAAAATCGCAGCTACCGGCGAGATTCGCAAAGTGAATCGAGCATTTCTTACTGATTTTTACACTCCTGCCAGCTCTTTCGTCCATCGCCGCACTAGATGAGCAACGTAGTTTGACAATCGAGGAAACAAGCACTCGCAACGCTGAACACCTGCTCAACACAGCAAACGAAACAGCAGCACTGACAACATAGCAGAAGCTGGCCAGTGACGTCACTGGTTCTTGCGGTCTTGTTTACCAAGTAGACCATCTACGTCACGGGGCTACCGAGTGCTCTTCGAAATCGAAACTGCCTCCGGTCGTAACATTCGAGCATATAATTAAACATTCGTCTCGCGCTGGGGCAAATGAGTTTCGTTGCCGCTATTATCGAGTCAGTAGCCATTGATTAACAGCAAAAAACAGAGGTTCACAAATTTTCTGTCACCACTCCTTTAATCACCAAAAGTGGTGTACACTGTCTTTTGAGCGAGTTGAGACTACGCTTACCAAAACTGAAGAAATCTTAATCAGCCGCCATTGGGCCGAACGCGAAAAACATCTTTGACGTCCGTGACGTACTGCTGACACCCTCGGCAGAGATTTTGCACAAAAGTTGAAAAATGAAACTTTGGCCTAGATGTTTTCTTTTATTACTACACATATGACGGCTATAGTAACGGCGATAGAGTTCTCAAGTAATAGTTTATGCTTCAATTGATGCGCTGTTTCACTTCAGTATCCCTAAACATATGCAACATGAAATGCATCCTTGCAGTGAAAAGTGACTCGCCACCTTATGCAGTAGGCTAAGACGACGCGAACGCGAAACCAATAGTCTTTTTCTCAGTCCATTGTGTTGATAACCCAGCACCCCCGTAAGCTTACTGCACCCAGCGTGGTTCTGCACTACCTCTGCGATTGGAGGCACTGCAAGCTTTTCTTCACCTAACATAGTTTAACAATGCCTATGGAATAGGCTCACTTTTGACCAAGTGACGATGCCACGTGATGACGTTATCGTGAGGTATATTGACCGTATATTGACTCCACAAACTTTGACTAATGTGACGTCATGATGGGATGACTTTTTCGCGCCACTCGGTCGGTCACGTTTCACATTCGATGAGGCATCTAAAGCTTGAGCCCTCATCATGTATCCACGGAACGGATTAGTAATCGCAAAAAACTGGGTTGGTGGACTAAATTGGCAGTAAGTCTGAAATGACTTGTTTCAATGCTATTCGTACCGGTATTTCTGATCTATTACTTCATATTCTCCTAAAGGATATGAACGAAGGGTAACGGGTCTTAAAAATGTTTGCTAGGAAGTGCACGAACAGATGACGTTAATTAAATACAGTAGAGAAAACTTCCTCAGGGCCATGAGCCTAGATGTTCTTAGTACATGGTGGCTTAGTAGGTGAGTGATTTTTAGCAACATGCGCATGCATTTGGCTCCACGGGCAATCGCCACCTCGATACGGTCTAGCTTGCTCGCCCATAGAGATGTAGCGGGCATAATGACTCACCTATAATAAAGGCGAAAGAATAATATAAGATTAGATACCGGTCCCCTGCACAGAAACTGGGAGTAAGTGAACCTTTCATGTGTGCCCCTGACGTACTACTGTTCCTTGTACAGTGCCCAAAATCTCTATTTAGCGTGCTCATCGGACACTTGTGTTCGTCAGGGCCATATGACGGAGTTGAGTAGCAAAAAAGAATTTCGGGTGCATGCGCATTGGAGGCATGCACTCACCTTCACCTTATTTGCAACTTGGGTCCGTCTTATGGCGCTAATACAAAGAAACAAATCGCCGCTAGGGCACGCCAGATAAATATTTGGGCGAATACTCAGAGTAATTACCTTTCGGTACTTCAGAGTCGGTTTTTTAGGGGCGAAGCTCCTTATAGCGTCACCTGGACGGTTGTCGATCATCCGGCGTTCTCCCGCCGTCGCGTCTCCCGTATCATTCAATAGATGGCGCTGTCCCATAGAGATGCATGCAAACTGCAGTTGGGTGACGATATACTAGATGGCGCTGTCCCATAGAGATGTGTGCAATATGGCGGTTGGGTGAATGCACGCTAGATGGCGTTATATGTGCCGCTGCTCTCAGATTGGCTGCTGCGCCCGTTATCTCTTATTCTTCTTGATCGTCACCGTACGTGGAGGAGTGCGCTTGCCGGATTGTGCTGCTTGGCGGACCATGGACGACGAGGAGCGCCGGGTGCGGAAGGCCGCTGCGTCTCGTGCTCGTCGGCCGGATCCCGAGGCGCGAGCTCGAGAGGCTGCCGCCAAGCGAGCGCAGCAGTAATCAAAGCGGCGTATCGCTTTGATTACTGCTGGGCGAAACCACTGAACATTTCACGGTGTAACCATGATTGCTTCAGGAGCTTCGCCCGAGCTCTTCATAATTCACCCGTGGATATGCTGTAATTTTTTTCATCGCTGCCAACCAATGAATCCTCTCCGCCTGTATACGTTTTTCGAGTAACACTCTTTATTGTCATATTCCCTACCGTTCCACTCGTAGTGGCAGTGGCAGTGACTCCTAGTCCTTTTGGAGCGCAGCTCTCAGTCGCCTGTTCCTGCGTTGAGCAGCGTCGCCATCGCCGTCGGTGGCGTAACCAATAGACAAGGAGAAATAAAATGAGAACAAAATATCAAGGTTCCAGTGACATTTGAACCCAGGCCCTCTGCGTGGCCCTCGATCATTCTACCCCAGAGCCACGCCTTTGCTTGAAACTCATTTCAAAAAATGCCCTATAAATGCATCACGTCGGGGACGGAATCCCGTTAACCTATTAATGTAGCGTAGCAAAAGAGTAAAATAACAACCAGTCATCGCACAATGTTAATTGCGCCACGAGTGTGTGCTTTAATGCTTCCCAACCACTGCAAAGTGCTGAGAGATAATTCTTCATCGCCATCAGTCACATGCAACATCAACAAAGTGCACATAATACCAAACACATGGGCATCGGTTACCTCGCTTACATGCAGAAAGACGAATAATGGCGTAGTGGGTGCTCTCCTACTTCACAAATATTATGATTTATGGCGTAGTTGATACTTTGTATGTGTACTTGTGTTAGCAGCCCCAAGAGAGTTTAGAACAGGCTCTAGAAGGGCTGCTCTTCCAGCTTTCAATGGACCTGTGCTGAACGTTCCGCGCAAGCCTTGCGTTTTGGAGCGCAGCTTTTAGGCACCCGTTCCTGCGTATAGACCAGAACACTGCGAATTCCATGCGCATCGCCATATTTGCAGCGCGCGTCGCGCCATCTATCTCACACGCGACGAAACAACACGCGCGGGCTGCCACGCCAGCAGACGCTACACAGAGCAAACGTGAAATTTCTGAAACTCAGCCCGTCGGAGAGCGTGCTTCGCGTCTTTTCTAGCCTGGACATTTTCTCTGATTTTATTGGAACATCAAGAACATCTTCCTCATGCAAGTCCACAATGTATACAGTACGTGCTGAGTGGGCTGCGGAAGCAACCTCGTCAGGTACGTACGCTGTTACATTTGTAAAAAAAAACGTTCTCGCGGTAGTACGCGTGAATCGTAGTTGCAGTGCAGCTCGCGAAGGAGTGAAATGATGTTTTGTTGCCCCATATTGCAAGTTGTGCACGAAGTTTTGTGAAAGCTCATCATTTCAGCATGCATCGCGTAATAATTAGAGTACGCTTTACGGGTAGTTTCGCGGAACGTAATTTTTGTTTCACGGGCGCTCTTATAATAATGCGTCTTGCTCACAAAAGCGTGCGATCAGAGAGTATGGGAGGTTCGGATGCTGAGGTGGAGGAAGCGCTCCAGACGGCACTGTCTATCACAGAAAGTTTTTTGGAGGGTACGGGGCTTCGGCTTTCACCCTCCAAATCGGAGTTGCTTCTCTACAGACCTGTTAGGCGTGGGAGGAGGCCCCACTCATCGCTTGATCAGGTACAGATTGCGCTAACCACAAGGGACGGCCAAGCAATTCCCAGAGTGAACTGCATTCGGGTATTAGGCTTCCTTCTTGAATGCAACGGCAGAAACACACAGGTTTTGGCCCGCATCACCTCCAAGACGGAGAACATGATTCGGCTTATTTTACGGGTTTCAAACCGCAGGGGAGGGCTGAGGGAAAGTAATCTCCTTCGGCTCTACCACGCGTTCCTCATGAGCCATATTATTTACGTCGCATCATTTCTAAATTGGTCTAAACGCGAGGAGGATAAACTCGACACTTTAATGCGGAAAAGTAATAAAAGGGTGCTTGGACTCCCCATGAGTACCCCCACGGACAGGCTCATGAACCTGGGCATGCACAACACCCTCTCGGAGGTGATTGAGGCACAGCAACTAGCTCAGGTCGTGCGGCTCTCCTCCACCAAGGCTGGGCAGCGTCTCCTACAGTCGCTTGGATGTCATCATACGGGCAGTGCGGAACAGAAGATATTTTTATCACAAACAATGAAGGGTACATATGAGGTGGAACCCTTCCCGCGTAATGTACATCCGCGGTACAATGTTGGCCGGCGAACAGCACGGGCGAAGTCTCTGCTTGACTTCGTAGCTAAATCCTCGGGAAAGGTGGCTTTCGTCGATGCGGCGCAGTATGGCCGCTCGGACAGCTTTGCGGCCGTGGTTGTTGATCATCGCGGTCGCGTACTCAACTCAGCTTCCGTTAGGAAGGTGTCTGCCTCCGTAGGAGAGCAGGTAGCGATAGCTCTAGCTATGAAGGACCCTTCGCGTCCTGAGATATTCACCGACTCTAGGGCTGCCCTCCGGGCCTTCGCTTCGGGTGTGGTCTGAAGAGAGGCTGCCGCTATTCTCAGTTCGAGGCGTGTAGGAGGCTTTCACACAATTACCTGGTTCCCGGCCCACATGGGCTCAAGGGTTCCTCCGACAGTTCCCAACGTCAACGAACTTGCCCATAACCGTGCGCGAGAAATCACGTGCCGCGGCGGTGCGGGCGGGTTCGGAGGCGGCTTCACGGAGAGCTTCAGGGATCCACTTGGCACCTTCAACGAAGTTACTTCGCACTATCAACTGTCAAGGCGGCGATACCCCCTCCCGCATTCCAAACTTACTAGGCCGCAGTCGTCGGTTCTCCGGATGCTGCAGGCAGGTTCCTTCCCGTCTCGCAGCACGTTTAGCCACTTTGCTGAAGGCATAAATCCAGGATGTCCTAGCTGTGGGGCGGATAATTGCACACTCGCTCATATGCTCTGGCAGTGCCCGGCGTTACTTAGCGCAAAGTTCAGCACAGAGGAGAACTGGGAGAGGGCTCTTAAAAGCCACGAGCTCTCAGTCCAGCTGTCGGCAGTCCAGGAGGCCTGCGAACGGGCGGAGGGCCATGGTCTTCCAGTACCGGCGTGGGCGCGGCCAGCAACTGCGGCGGATCCCCCTTCGGCGGTTGTCTGATGGGGGTCACCAGGACCAAATAAAGTTCATTTCATCATCAGAGAGTGTAACCTGAAGTATCGTTCAGCGATACCTTTTGGAAGCTACCTGCGCTACTTTATTTTTGTAACGATGGTGCTTTACAAGCGAAACTGTGCTACTGTTAGTTAAGCCGGTTAGCTACGCCTGCGACGTAAAGGACACTGGGGCGAGTACTGTTTACTTACGTGCCAATATATGTATTATGTGCAGCTGGATGCCTCGTGTCCAAATAAATTTGGGGACAACAAACACTGAAATGAAAGCAGTAAATTCTGGCCAGCTGTTGAGGAGCACCGTGCCATTTATTACCTTTTGAAGACAAAATCTCGAAGGCGTGGATGCCATCAAAAGCACTAAAGCTTAATACTACGTTGAAAGTGGCCAAGCATGCTGATTGCTTGTGCTTGAAAGCACTACATTGCACTAGATTTTCGTCAAAGGAAACGCTCAAAGGTATGAAGTGCACCCCCACACAAAGCTCACGCCTGCCTTCAACCCAGCTGCGTGTCACGCAAATTAGGTTCGCAAAATGAAATAGGTGGGCACCACACTGCAGAATACACGCTGTTAGTGTACTTACTCACGCATTTTCACTCGGCTCCTAGTTTTTTTGCTTGAGTCACAGTTATCCACTCGCGGCGAAGCTGAAAACACCGCACCGGCACTATTTCCGTGGCGCGTCGTAATTGTCGCAGACAACGCTAATATCCTCTTGTTGCGCAGCTTGTTTTGGCATCCAAAGACGACGCAGTAGTGCCCAGACGAGCTCTTATACGCTGAAGCGGCGTGAAAGGGTACTTTTTCGCACTTTAAAGCCTCAGAACTGCAGCTTGCCCTGTTTACATGGTGCAGCCCGCGCGCGCCTTGGCAGCCCCGGTCAGCCCGGCGTCTGGGTGCGAGAGTACGCACTCGGCTCGCCAGCAGCCTGGGTGCGAGACAGGCGTGCTCTGGTGTATAGCGGAGTCGGCGTAACAGATAGAGGGAACGAGGACGAAAGAAAGCGAACGCCTAGTATTCGAGCGCTGGCAGATTCGGTGGCAACATGTAACGAATGTTACATTGCTACGACTGCTGAAAGCCAATATTCAAACAGAGTTGCCGTTGCCTGAACAAGAATCTGCGCTTAGAATTCGCATTACTCAGTATAGTAATCGTCGGTGGATTTTTTGCTCTACTGTGAGTCAACGCTCTTCCTATACAAATGCCGGAACACCCTGTCTGCCCGTCTACTCTCTCTCTCATATTGTTTAGCCTCTATTCGAACTTAATTTTGCTCTGAGCTTCCCTCACCTCAAAACTTGTCCATCCCATATGGCCCCTTTCACTCACAGGCGACCACGTCGCTCTATTCCTGTCGTTTTCGAAGCGGCTGAGATGCTTTGTTCACTCTCATAAACCCAGCAACTGCTCCCATCATCCCTCTAATTTCCTTCCTGCCAAATGCATCTGGGGACCCACTTTCAACCCGGCAGAAGCAATTGTTATACCCAGCACCATTTGCAAAAGATTACAGTCAGTGCGAACTGCTTACATCGCGATTGCAGCTCCACTTATAAATACATTCTTGACAAAACACACGAAAACACGTACATCAACTACGCCCGGTTGCTTCTGTATGAGCCAACATAAACACCACGTCAGCACCAATAATCGCAGCCAGCTCTGTGATGCGGATCACATTATAAAACATCTCAACGATTCAGTTCAAATGCTAGAGTAGGAGGTGAGCCACAAGACGCTCATCTGTCTAGCACTTTCGATGGCAAATATCTTCACCCATTATCCTCTCTAATACAAACACTTTACCACACAAACACAATTCTTCAAATACAACGGAAGATATCTTCGTCTTCGAACGATGTTCCAGCAGAGCGGGCGAAGTGGACTCTGCAGCGTTCCCATCTTCACCGGAAACCTTTTCCAAAACATCAACAGAAATACTCGTTCCCCTAACGAAGGGAAGCTTCCCGTTAAAGGAAGGTAGGCGTACACACATGAAAACATGAAAAGAGATCGGAAGAACACAAACGCTTAACAGAAGAACACAGACAACACGAGCACAATCTTTTCTCTCGCGTGTGTCACTGCACGACTACTTTTTTTAACCAGAAATCTATACCAGCTAGCTAAACTTTCTGTCCTTCGAAGGAAAGCTTTGTCTATGGATTGTTGTTTTACAGCCTGGAAGGGTGTTGAGGAAGAATGCACACACAAGTTGAACTCCGTTTCGGGTTCGTTTCTTCTCTCCAACGTCCACAGATGTTCTCCAAGTTCAATATGAGAGCGTCTGTATTCTTTAACTCTATTTGCACACCGATGATTCATATGTGACGTACTGCTGCTTGTTTGCCTTTTGTAATTCTGATGTGTTCAGGTGACCGATATGCAGCGGACGTCCAAGTGAACAGCAGTCACCGTAAGTTTGTCTTTTTACTTGTTTTCTTTTCTCGCGGCTATTCTGCTTCACATCATCCGTATTCAAGCCACAGTACTTTCTGAGTCCTTAGTTCTCGGGACTGTAGTCTTGCCACATTCTTTTGCTACATCTTATTTTTCTCTTCCATACTCGTGCAACACCGTGGATGTGTCGTTTTTCAATTTCTTCTACAGGAAACGGTGCTTAGGGTAAGATAAAGTGGGTCAACGACCTTAATATAAGTCGCGCCTGAAGAAGCGTGGATAGAAATGAGGCCGTAAAGTTGTTGACTCCTTCTTCTCTTTTCACTATGCGCGACTGTGTGTTGCGAATGCGGCCAGTGGGGCGTTCCTTTTGCAACAATGATCTCGCCATTTCCGCCGAAATATAGCGTCAAAGAGAAAGACAACAGGGATCCGTCTTCTCACTTCCAGGCAGCATGACTGCGTATTTTACAGCGAAAGCTGTTATGAGATCATTTCAACGGTCGTTTTTGGCGCCGTAGTTGTCCGCCACCGCCGCCGCCGCCGCCGGTGTCCGTAACCACTATCGCACGAATTAAGAAGAAAAAGCAAATAAGAAAAAAATTCCTGGATTGAACGAGGTTCGAAGCTGGGCCCTCTGCGTGGGGGCCCAGTGTTCTACCTCGGGGGCCATGCCGATGCTTGAAACTGCGTTGCAAAAAGACCCTCTACAGGCTTCATCTCGGGAAGAAACCACATTAACATATGGGTCATTCCATGCCAAATCACCCAGCGTTTTTCTGACCATCACAAATGTGGCTGAAAAAAATTTCCACGTTTTTCTTGAAGTTCCAAACTCGTTCTGCTCGTTTATTTCTGTTGCCAAAAATTTTCCCGCCTGTTTGTGAGAGTCTGTAGTTTGCGCCGACTGAGCTAAAGGGCATCAAAAACAATTTTTTTAAAAGGGCGTTTATAGGATGCATTCAATAAAATGGTATTTCCGGCAAGCTAATGAAGTGATGTAACTGTAAAAATAATGACTTATTTTTGTATATCGATTCTTCCAGGGCTTTTAGCACGAGCAAAATTGAATAAAGCTGCAAAGTTTGATATTTTTTTCAGGAACAAGGCAAACTCAAAGGGTAGAAATTAATTATATACTGGAAGCCTGTTCGACATACTACAAAAGAAAAATAATTTAGTCGCTGAAGGTGTAGCAAATCGTATGAAAAAAATTGCAAATTTCACTTTTTTTAGAAAAGTTCTATATTCATCATCAAAAAACTTGCCTTGGTGTTCGGACTAAAATATGCACGATACTTCATTTGAAAGCTCTATGTATTAGCTCAACATAGACAAATTTACAAAAGGGTGTTATTTTTTTACCTTGAGAAATATTTTTTTTTAAATTTTGTATCTCCACCAGCTTTTCGCCGACGTAACTCAAGCGGCATGAAGCACTCGCAAAGGCAATCTCCAGCCAATGCCCACTGACCTGGGATGCAGACCTCAAGCATGGTGCTGTCTATAAAGTAATGGAAATGGAAATGGGGTTGCTTTATAGACAGCACCATGCTTGACGTCTGCATCCCAGGTCAGTGGGCATTGGCTGATTATTGCCTTTGCGAGTGCTTCATGCCGCTTGAGTTACGTCGGCGAAAAGCTGGTGGAGATACAAAATTTGAAAAAAATATTTCTCCAGTTAAGGGACGCCAGGGGGCCACGGAGTGCAGACACGCGCGTCGCGTCGGCTCCGCAGATTTTGAATGATTCTCGGCGTGAAATCGAAGAATTCACGGACGCTTTATTATACGGAACGCCGTGATACCACTCTCAAGTAGGTGAACGGTTTATTTTCGGCACATCGACCACTGTTGTGTAACGCCACAGAACGCACGACGCCGTTGCCTCCCGCCGCAGTGCATGGTGTGCTAGGGCTAACCCAACGAGGCTGGCGGCTTGAGCCCCCTCAAAGTCGCCTCTTCTCGGGTTAGTGCCACAGGATGGCAGCGATGAGCGTGGAAGGAGAGGACGTAACGCAACAGGAGTATGAGGACGAAGCAGGTTGGCGCGTTGTGAAGAGAAGAGGACGGGCCAACGAACGAACCACACAGCATGGGGCCAAGGACGAGGCGACGCACTTCTCAAGCGTGAACGCGGCCAATAATAAGTGGAGCAAGGGACAGAGAGCAAGACAAATAATGGCGGCAAGCAGGATGCCCAGTTTACCGAAGGAAGATTACAAGATCATTGTGCGCCCACGTGACGGCTTCAAGGTCACTGACTACGGAATCAATCGCCTGGAATGCTGCGTCGCCAACGCTGCGGAAATCCCCAGGAAGGAATCGGAGGAAGACACGGTAAGTGCCAATTATAAACAGAATATTCTCGTGGTCACCACGCCATCAGAGGAGCGCGCCGAAAAATACAGAGCCATCGCTCGACTGCGGATAGGGGACAAGGAGTTCGAAGCCAACGCGTACGAGTCGGCTCCGGAAGATACATCTAAGGGAGTGATACGAGGAGTAACGCACGAAGCGTCTCCAAGAGAAATAGTGGAGATGCTAGTAACACCAAGGAATCCGACGGTCCTCATGGCCAAGAGGACGGGAAACACCACAAACGTTATCATCCTTTTCAACGGGCATCACGTCCCAAATTACGTGAGATACGGAAGGGCACTGGTCAAGTGCTCACTATACCGAAAGCACATCGACGTCTGCTACCAGTGTGGACGCCTCGGTCATAGAGCCGATGTCTGCCCGAACCCGAACAGCAGGATATGCAGAGGCTGCGGGACAGAGAACCCGCCGTAGGACCACGAGTGTGAAGCGAAGTGCCAGCTCTGCGGCAAAGACCACCCTACGGCCGATCGCCGGTGCAAGGCCAGATACAAGATACCGTATCTGGTAAAGAGGCGCCGATGGGAGCGAGCACGACGAGAGTAAGAAGAAGCGATGTACTACGAAAAGGAAGCGGAAGCACTGTACAGGCAAGGGCGGCATGACTGGAGACAACAACCGGGACATCAGGCAAGGGACGTATCCGGACCGGATGCCTTCCCCAAGCACCAAGCAAGGGAAAAAGGCCGCTCGACGTCCAATAACAAAGCAAGATCAGGTTCCAGGTCCAGATCGAGGTCCAGATCGAGGTCCACGTCGATGTCAAGACCCAACATCAGCACTACCGGATCTCCCCGACCACAGGAGGGAGCAGGATCCCAGAGCCCAAAGGGAACGAGTAGCATCAACGGCACCGCGGGACCCTTGAAGGTGAGCTGGGCGGACGCGGCTTCTGGGGCGCGCGCGGAGGCAGAGGCTGCTCTTCAAAACAGAATTAAGGCGCTAGATAACGAATTGGCGCACATCAGGCAGAGCAATGTTGCATTTATGGATGAAATTCGAAAACTCAGGGCAGAGAACGAGCTTTTGAAAAGCGGCAGAGTTACCCGCAACGAGGAAACCTCGCGAGTTGTAGCGGAGGAAAAAGACTCAGCGATGAAAGATGGGGCAGCAGTGCCCATTAAACGTAAAACCGAGAATGCGCCGATTAAAACCGGAGGAAAGAAACCGAAGCCAGCGAAGACGCTCCCAGAAGGGCAGGAGAAATTTGCAAAAAACATCGAAGCCAAAGTCGAACAGATCGAAACTACATTTCAAACTAAACTCGAACAACAAGAAGTGAGATTTGAGGCCAAGCTAGAGGCGCTAGGCCAGACAATATTGCAGCAAGTGCAACAAATGATGGCTGATTTCGATGCGAAACTAGCAATATGGGGTCCGCAGACAAGTGGGGGAGGACCAGTTAAGACATCTATCAAGCCGTACACTAGGACCCCGATACCCGCCGAGGCATCGGAAAACCTGTAACGTCGCCATGGACAGACGAAACAGATACACGATTTGGCAATGGAATTGTAGAGGATACGATCGAAAACTATACATTTTGCAACAGCACCTTAAAGCCACAGATAGCCCGGATATTATAATGGTGCAGGAAACGCACGGGCTGGCAAAATTATCAGGATACAAGTCATTTGGTAGTGCCGATGGGGACACAAAGGTGCTAACGACGTTGGTTAAGCGAAATCACACGGTCGTGCAACACAACACGGCGGTTAAGACAATAGATCATATTCTCCTCGAACTCATACCCATGCGAAAAACGGAGGACAGTCTTTTCATATTAAACATTTACAGCAGTCCCAAATGCAGACAACATAAATTTCGCACGCTGTTTCGAAAAACCCTCGCCATAACGGGCAACCGAGCGGTAGTGATCGGAGGCGATTTCAACGCCCAGCACGGCGCATGGGGCTACAGAATCGAAACCCAGAAAGGCAGGAACCTCTGGCTGGACGCGCAACAGGAAGGCATGACGCTTGTGACCGACCCATCGGTGCCTACGAGAACGGGTACCAGTGTTTGCGCGGATACTACGCCAGATTTGACATTCACCAAGAACATAATAGACACGCAGTGGACAAATACGCACCACGACTTGGGAAGCGATCACAATATACTTGAAATAACGGTGAGGGCAGGACCGCGCAAGAAAATAGGCAGACAACTTAAAATTGTGGACTGGGACAAATTCAGAAAAATAAGAGAGCAGGCCACCGAACCGACACAGGGTATTGAGGAATGGACCGAAAAATTAAAGCGAGACGTGACGGCAGCTACGCAAACGGTCCCACCGGAAGCGCAGCTACAAAGTGTAGACAGTAATCTTCTACACATGTGGGAAGCTAAGGTAGGGTTACAGCGGAGGTGGAAGAAGCAAAGACGTAACCGGACTCTTCGTAGAAGGATAGCTAAATTGAACGGAGATATAGAGCAGTATGCCCAACAGCTATGCAGACAACAATGGGAGGAAAAATGCAACGACATGGACAGTCAGATCGGAATGGCAAAAACGTGGAACATCCTTAGATATTTGTTAAACCCGGACGGGACTAAGTCAGCACAAAGGCACCATATAAATCGGCTAATAAAAGCGTACCAAGGAACCGAGCAGGACTTGCTCAAAGAAATCGCGAAAAGATACATCTCGCAATCGATTCCCGTCACACACCTTGACTACACAGGGCAGGCAAATGCCGATTTAGACAACGAAATCAGCGAGGCAGAAGTCCGGGCAGCCCTGCAAAAACTCAATACTAAATCGGCACCAGGGCTAGATGGGATAACGAACAAAACGCTCAGGAACTTGGACGATGAGTCCATAACTAAGTTAACAGAATATCTTAACGAATGCTGGGAGGCAGGGCAGATTCCGCAGCAATGGAAGACGGCTCAAATCGTGCTAATACCCAAGCCGGGCAAGAGACTGCAGATTGAGAACTTAAGACCCATATCTCTCACATCTTGCGTGGGGAAACTCATGGAGCACGTGGTCCTGGCTAGAATAACCACCTACCTCGAAGACCGGGACACGCTCCCACTCACAATGCTAGGATTCAGGAGAAACCTCTCTACGCAGGATGCGATGTTACAGCTAAAACATCAGATTATTGAAGATCCAGGCAGATCGACAAAGGCCATTCTTGGGTTGGACCTAAAGAAGGCCTTCGACAGCGTAACACATGCAACGATACTAGAGAGAGTACGAGATCTAGGCCTGGGAAAACGGACGTACGACTACGTACGCAATTTCCTAACGGGAAGAAAGGCAAACATCACCGTAGGGGACCTAGTTTCGGAGGACATTGTCATGGGCAGCGCAGGTACGCCGCAAGGCTCGGTATTATCACCAATGCTATTCAATCTCGCCCTGATCGGACTGCCGGCCAAGCTCCAAGAATTCGAGGGACTCAGTCATACAATATACGCAGACGACATCACCCTATGGGTGAGAAGCGGGAGTGACGGGCAAATAGAGGAAACGCTTCAAACAGCCGTCGAAACGGTCGAACGGTATCTAGAGGGGACAGGGCTAGTGTGCTCGGCGGAAAAATCGGAGCTGTTGTTGTACAGACCGACTCGTAGAGGACGCAAACCAGGCAACTACAGAGGAGATCTCGGTCACAGAGAGGAAATACAGATAAGAACGGCCGATGGCAATACTATACCAAAGGTCGACAGGATCAGGGTACTCGGGCTTCTCATCGAAGCCAAGGGAAACAATGGTGAAACCCTCAGAAGACTGGAGGCAACTGTAGCTCAAATAATGAGGCTCATCGCAAGAATAGCAAATAAACACAGCGGTATGCGAGAGGAAAACACGATCAAGTTAATACAGGCCTTCGTCATAAGCAGAATAGTATACGTAGCACCGTACTTGAAATGGCAGGTCGCGGAGAAGATCAAACTAGAATGCCTCATTCGGAAAATATTCAAACTAGCCATAGGGCTGCCTATTAGCACCAGCACGGACTAGTTGCTACAATTAGGCCTGCACAATACGATAGACGAGCTTATTGAAGCGCAACGTACGGCACAATATGAACGTCTCTCTAAGACACGAGCAGGAAGACATATCCTAGAGCGCCTAGGCATAGGCTATCACACGCAACACGGCGTCAAGGTGGACATCCCAAGAGAGGCGAGGGAAAGAATGATAATACTCCCCATACCAAAGAACATGCACCCAGAACACAATACAGACCGACGAGAGAAAAGAGCAAGGGAAATACAGAAGAAGTCCGGCAATGACAAGGACGCAGTATTCGTAGATGCTGCTCGATACAAGCGCAGACGGGGGTTTACGGCAGCCGTACTCGATAGCGACAAACGCTGTAAGACGTGTGCGACGATACGCACCACAAGTAACGAGACAGCGGAAGAGGTAGCCATAGCGCTAGCGGTAGCTCAGACACACGCAACTGTGATAGTCAGCGACTCTCAGACGGCTGTACGGAACTTTGCCAACGGCCGCATCTCCCTGGAGGCACTACGCATTCTGCTTGTAGGAGGTCAAGCGTACGAAAGAGATATATTCATTACATGGACACCCGCTCACGCTCTCTTGGAGGACAGCAACAACGGGGTGGTACACGACGCGGCTCGAGGGCTTACGGGCCGAGCTGCGATCTCAAGTGCCGCCGCAGCACCCTCCGGACGTGACGGCGCGGTAGACGAATGGGAGTGGGAAGACCGAATGACCAGATACAACGACATCACAAAACATTATAGGTTACAGAGGGGCATATTTCCGCCACCTCACCCAAAATTGACAAAAAAGCAGTCTGTCGAATGGCGGCGGTTACAAACTAGGACGTATCCGAATCCCGCGCTCTCGCACATCACATATCCGGGTATATACGAAACGGACCAATGTAAACAACGTGAATCCAGAGCCACTCTGGAGCATATGTTATGGGAATGCCGAGGGATTAGTCCCAATACCGAGAAAGCGGCCTCTAGTGACAGCCTTCGCGCACGCTGGGAAGCCGCGCTGCTCAGCTCCGCCCTCGAGGATCAGCTCTGGGCCGTCCAGCGGGCCGAGGAAGCCGCCAGGGTTCAAGGACTCCTGGCCGTCTCCTAGGCGGGGCCATCGGCCCGCCCCACCAACTCGCAGGACTCGTAATAAAGTTATTTCCTCCTCCTCCTCCAGTTAAAAAAGTAATACCCTTTTGTATCTTTGTCTATGTTCAGCTAATACATAGAGATTTCAAATGAAGTATCGTGCATATTTTTAGTCCAACCACCAAGGCAAGTTTTTTGACGATGAATATAGAACTTTTCTCAAAAAAAGCGAAATTCGCAATTTTTTTCAGACGATTTGCTACACCTTCAGCGACTAAATTATTTTTCTTTTGTAGTATGTCGAACATGCTTCCAATATATAATTAATTTCAACCATTGAGTTTGCCTTGTTCCTGGAAAAAAATATCAAACTTTGCAACTTTATTCAATTTTGCTCGTGCAAAAAGCCCTCGAAGAATCGATATACGTAAATAAGTCATTATTTTTACAGTTACATCACTTCATTAGCTTACGGAAATACCATTTTATTGAGTGCATCCTATAAACGCCCTTTGAAAAAAATTGTTTGATTCCCTTTAGCTCAGTCGGCGCAAAACTACACACTCTCACAAACAGGCGGGAAAATTTTTGGCAACAGAAATAAACGAGCAGAACGAGTTTTGAACTTCAAGAAAAACGTGGAAATTTTTTCAGCCATATTTGTGATGGTCGGAAAAACGCTGGGTGATTTGGCATGGAATGACCCATATGTAATGTAGTGTGGTGGAAGAGTAAAATAACAACCAGGCGTCACACAAATGCGAATTCTGTAACCGGGCGTCACACAATGCAAATTGTGCAACGAGTGGGTTTTTGAGTGCTTCCAACCCATTACAAAGGCCTTTACGATAATTCTTCATCGTCATCAGCGACAGCATCAACAAAGTGCACATAATGCCTTACAGGTGTTTAGCGAGTACCACGGTTCTCCGCAGAATGACGAAAAATTGCTTAGTGGCTGCTTCCCTACTTCACAAAAATTATGATTTATAGCGTAGTGGGTTCCTGGCAAGTGCACTTCTATTGGTTGCCAAAGAAGCCCATAAGACTCCCATGATCCATTTCCTCAGGCTCTCAATAAAGTTTATTCCTTCTCTCTCTCGCTCTCCGTTTCTCCCGTTAGCGTGTTATAAAGCGTGGTGGGACAGTTAAATGACGATCGGGCGTCACACAATATGAATTACGTAACTAGTGGGTCGTTTAAAGCATCCAACCCATTACAAAGGGATCAGCCATAATTCTTCATCGTCATCACGCACCGCAATAGCACTGTGCACATAATGCCTCACAGATGGTACCCCGCTTCTCCGCAGAATAACGAATAATGTCGTGGTGGGTGCTTCCCAACTTCCCAAAAATTATGATTTGTGGCGTAGTGGGTACGTTCCTAATGTACTTGTATTAGTAGCCACAAGAGAGTTTATAACGGGCTCTAGAAATGCCGCACTTCCAGCTTTCGCTGTGACTGTGCTGCGCTTTCCGCGCAGGCCTGGCGTTTTTTTTTATACGCTAGGCGTGGCTGTGAATAAGAAAAAAAAGCTAGAATCTATTTCATAATATAATTCTTCCCGGAAACTGATGCCGATAATACGAAGACAGCGCAAGGCATACACATGTCGTCGAATGTCTTTATTGTTATGTGACTCAGTATATAGGCCACATGGCCATAGTTGCTGTACGTTGATAAAAACTGTACTTACATAAGCCTACTACGATTTCTCGGCGTTTGTTATTCCGCGCAAGAGATATTCTCTAGATATATGGAGGTTGCTTTCCTTGAGCTGTTGTTAAGCGTTTACGGAGAGAAGGCTTCTTGTATTATTTGCTTTGTAGCACTGCAGTGCTTCCCACGACGCGCCCTGGTTACCACACTGAATTGGTTGCCTAGTTCTTATCCCTGTAATAACAATGAATTTTCTGCCAACATTGCTCCTTTATTAAGCTCCGGCGTTTGCATCGCTAAGAATTCCTGCGCTTTTTGCTTGATTGTTAAACAGAGTAGCTAATGGCTCTTCTGCACGCCATCGTAGCGTGACTACTGCAACAAGAAAACGTCGAACAGGCTTTCATGCCCGACATACTTCTGCAATCCTTCTCAAAGAAAATACCCCCTCTTTCACTCGAACGCATATAAATCTAATTTGTATTTGTTTATTTCATTTTCTTAAACGCAAGAAGGCATCGTTATCACTCCTTCGTTCCACCCCTGTCTCTAAGTCTTGGCCAGAACGCCAGAGCGTATGTTTATTTCGACTTCCGTAGAGGTTCTCGCTTTATGACAGGGGATATCACGCATGTTATTAGTTGCTATATTTAGCTTGGCCCCTCATAAATAGCACTCACTATAGCGAGTTTTAGCATAGCGGAAAACAAAAAAGCAAGGATTTCGCGTTAGCGTTAGCGGTGCGTGCTCCTAACTGCACATGAAGAGAACGTGCGTGGCCCGAGCTCTTACGTACGAACGCTATTTCTGGAATATAGGGGACCCAAGCTCAAGTTTGCGGCGCGACGACAGCGCCGCGCCAGCCGCGCTGCGGCTCTGTCGAAAAGCTCTGAACCTTATGCGCGGCCGACTCAGCCCCTTTCACGGTAGCGGTAGCGCACGTGCGCACGCGTTCTTCTCTCGGTGCTGGTAACTGGGGGGCCGTCAGCTGGGTACGTTGAACCGAGAGGTTTGCTGTGCGAAGCTGCGCATTTCCGCGATGGCAGAAGCGACCCCGCGGAAGCGCAAGCGAGGTCCGAAGTATTGCCGTTTAGTGGCCAGCCACAACAGTGCAGACACACCAAGGCACACGATTCACGTGTTAAACTGTATCGGTTCCCGGGCGTGTCGCACGAGAAATAAAGGCGGCAAGCGTGGATAGCTGACAGCGCTGTCTCGCCTTCTATTTTGGCTGTCTGAGTTCATCGCTTTCGTTCGTTTCGACTACCTAAATCGGCAAGTAACGCGGCGCATGCACGCAGCGACTACAGTATTGATTACTCGCTGTCTTCTCGCATTGTTAAAGTCCATTTACGGTCGCAGGTGAAGCAACTTTGTGTTTTGATTCCCCGTGCTCGTGAGACCTACCCGTCGTTGTTGAACGTACACATTCGCGTTATACCGTTTAGAGCTGTGCACGGGCCGTATTTCCGAGCCCGAGCCCGGCCGGGGCCCGCTGACTTTGTCGAAGGCCCGCCCGAGCCCGACGACAAAGGGCTGCGAGCCCGCCCGGCCAGGCCCGACGTACGAAAACACAAACCCGGGCCCGGCCCGGCCCGGCCCGGCTTTTTGAATGTTCGCTGCGAAAACAACACATCGTTTTCCGGTAATTTGGCATTTTATTGAGCATATCGAATATGATCAAACGACACGCGACGAACAATCTCTATTACACGGATTGCAAATTGTCTTGCAAAAACAGCAAGCAGTCCAACGATTCCGGCTTCAACGAAGTGCGGCGCTTTTGCATTATGTAGCCCGCCGAACTGAAGTTACGTTCGCTGCTTGCACTCGTCGCCGGAATTGCTAATATCTTTTTGCGAGCCTGGCAAGCTTGGGAATTTTATTTGCATTGCATACCTGCGACAGCGCGGCACTTTTGCTATACGAGTAGACGGCCTCATGCCAGCAACAGTGGAGTTCGCTCGCCAAAGCCGTCGGGTGTATGGCGTATGCCCATGCAAGCGTCAGCTTGCACGAAGGTGATCTACGTCGGGTCGCTCGTCACTGTCGCGTGCATTTTCTCTCATGTGGGGTTTGGCATTAAATCTAACACGAACAGTCACGTGGCGCCGTCACTAGCTCAGGTGGTGTTACTTCTCTGTTTGTCGGAGTGCAGCAGAGGCAGTGCTTTACCTGCTCCCCTTTTGTTTAAAGTAGCGAATGGAAAGGAAAAGAGGTAAAGGGCGGTTGCGGAAAAGGCGCCGTATGCGTGCTGGAAAACAATTCCCGCTCATTCTCTATATATCGGGCTTGAGTCGGGCTTTGCGCCGGGCCCGAGCCCGGCCCGATAAAACTCTAAGTAGCCCGAGCCCGGCCCGGGCCCGAGGAGAAAATACGTCGGCCCACCCGAGCCCGGCCCGCGGGCCGGGTCGGGCTCGGGCTTTCGGGCTACCCGGAGCCCGTGCACACCTCTAATACCGTTAGCGTTGCGCGGTTGGTTGAATTCAACTGAACTTGCACATTGTCAGAAGTTCGGCGCCTGCATTTCACGCGTCGGGAAGGCTGCTTTATCACGCAAGCTTTGACATCGTTCTGCAGGTTTGGTTTGTTTTTTCACTTTATTAGGGTGATATATATTTAAGCCGCTAAATATAACTGGCACTTAATACATGCTTTGCAATTGCAACCTTGAATTGAGCACCTTCTCACTTTGTGCGATTTTCTAGCCGCGTTCACGCAACAGGTTTTATACGCCTGTCAAGTCGATATTATAAAAAGAGACTGCAAGCATGACGCGAGAGCCGACAAAACGATGTGAGCAGTTCATCTTGCTTCACAGTGGTTAAAGCTCAGCTAGCTGCCTCGCGTCTTAATCGGCGGGTGATTCTCCAGCGGCACGGAGGACTTGACTCTAACCTTCTCAGGAAGCAGTGCCATGGCCGTATAATCTTTTTTTCGCACGCCGCAAACGTTTGTTCACGAAAGTAGACGGCTGCTACTGTAAGCATGCCATATCAAGACAACAATCATATGATTGGTAGTCAACACAGCAGAACATCGATAGCGTGTACGGCTTCATTTCGGAGTGCATGTGGACCATTATTCATCTTTAACATGACAGAATGAGACTTACCTCGAGGTATACGTCCTATACGGTGTAATCGCGACTTGGAAAATGCATTTCGCTTTGAGTCGGGCGTCGTTGTCGTCGATCGTCTGCTCTTCACCGTTAACGCGATTGACGAGCCTTTCTCATTTTGTCAAGTTCGCTTTTCGGAAGTGCCAGTCAAGCTTGAAAATCCTTTTGAAGCCGCGCTGAAAGCGGTACATTGTGAGGCGCCGCTAGTGCACCGCGAGAGCTCTGCACGTGCACAGAAGCGACCAGCAACGCGGTGGACAGAAGGGAACACGCGCGCTGCTTACACCGCAGTTTCTCTTTTTCTGCCAGAGATGGCGCTGCCTGTCAAGAGCAGCAGCGCCGCTAAGCGTTGCTTTGGAAGCCTATAGCGTTCAGCGCTAACGCACGCAAGAGATCCCGTGCGTCAGGTAAGATCGCAGTGCCAGTTGAAGTGAGAGCCGTTCACTTCGAATCATTCTTGTCGTCGTCGTGGAATATTAAACTCGTTCATTTCCAAATAATGGTCGCGTTTGATTTAGATTGGACTAATGAGGCCTCGCCCGCCGTGTACCGCTGATAAAATAGGCCTGTTTTTGAGATACAAAGTAAATTTTCGGTGCAGCAGGCTTCACAAAATTTGTTTACAAGGTCCGCTCATGTTTTCTGTAGCCGCGCAGAAATGGCGACGCTGTCTTCAGTCGCCTCTTTCCAAGATACGGCCACAAGTCAAGCCGAGACATGTCAAGGTTTGTTTTCTTTCTTGTTTTTCGCGGCAGTGCATGAATCTGATGCGTGATGCGTCACAGCTTAAATAGGGCAGGTAATAGCGGTCTTGAAGAATTCTCGAACGCGGCATGTCGGCACAAACCGATGTATTTCTGGTCGGCAGAAGTGAACACTTCTGCAAACGCGACATGGAGCCACAGCAACGGTGGCATTGGATCAGATCGACTTAGTTGCGCTTTTGTGGATTCTACAGTGCATTTATTGCTTTGATGTCTAGAAGGTGCCATATGTGCTTGCGTTAGCGTTAGCGGGAATGCCTTCCGCTGTACTAAAAGAACACCCGTTGGCATGCAGCGCGTTGCGTTTGAGCGTTAACGTTGAGGCGCACGCTATTGCTCACGTAAGCGTTTCCCGCTCTACTAAAACTCCCTCATAACAAACTAGAACATTTCGGAAAAAACGATTCGCGCGTTCTTTATTGTTATTCGTTTCTTTCCTAAATACTACACTGCAAAAAGCTTGTTGCGTGGGCTCCCATGTTGCACACAGCCCGCCGTTTTACCTGGTTAAACAACATCGTTAAGAACATTGTATTCATCTGAGTCTAGGTACAGGCTAGGAAAAATGACTCTCGTATTGGCCTCGAGGCCCACCACTGGAAACGCCGGCGCCACCGTCGGCGTGACGTGCTTGGCAGGATCACGTGGTCTCAGCGGCCGCGTCGGCTGCTTGTGGCGCACTGCCGCGTGCTTTGAAGACGACAGGGGCGTAGCCAGAAATTTTTTTCGGGGGGGGGGGGGGGGGGTTCAACCATACTTTATGCATGTTCGTGCGTGCGTTTGTATGTGTTCGTGTATATGTACGCAAGCAAAACTGAAAAATTTCGGGGGGGTTTGAACCCCCCAACCCCCCCCCCCTTGGCGACGCCCCTGGAAAACGAGTTTCAAGTCCCACATGCGCTGCGGTCTGTTCAAATTCGGAAGTTTTCTCTCGTTTTCTACTCAATTGAAACCATTGTAATAGAGTGGCTGCCTCCGAAGGCGACGAACATATGGGGCTCTACCGCTCGGTGCCGCAGTGCCGCGCTTACGCAAAGGAGCCCAGTGTCAGCCTGCACTGGTAACCGCGGGACAAGAAGCAGCGTGAAGCATGGGTTGTAAAGCTAAGAACCGGCAAGTAGCCATCCGCTACGAGTTTTGTGTGCAACAAGCACTTCCGCGACGAAGACTTTTGTTACTGTGTCGGGCCTGCGATGTTCGGTGAGTAGCAGACAGCGCACACTGAGACGATGGCTCGCGCGCGCTTCCCGCCGGCAAATGATGTTTATCTGCCACAGGATGGTAAAAGCGCTACCTTTTACCACGTGCGATGCCATCTCAGAACCCTCCAATGCGACCTCTTGATCGTCGGCCCCGTGCTCAGCGTCCACAAAATCGGCTGCAGATGCGCAAGTCATTGTTTAGATACGTTGAATTAAAAAACGCACAGTGTCCCTTATGCATTCGTTACAGATGACTAGAAGGCGAAAGCCATCTTCTTGTCAGTCGATGTACTGATTCTCCCGCGCCCCCCTCCAAAAGCGTTCTGCGCCTAACGCGGTTTTGCACGGCCTCCGTGACTGATCACGGAGGCAATGCAAAGTGACCATGACGTGTGAATACGTCATCATGTGACGTCACATTATCTGTGACGTCATGATGACATCATATGGTGACACCATCACGTGACGATTATTTTTTGCATCACTCGTGTTGACGCCGCCGACGCGGGACGCCGACGGGCAACCTTCTCATTTGATGAGGCATGCATTGCTTCATAAGCTACATAAATTTTGCATTGCCTCCGTGATCGGCCCACCGGCCAACCCCATGTATTCTCTTGGAGCCTAATTTATTTACGTGGGAAAGATGCCACCCTGTTGGCGTTAGACACGACACTGCTGCCAAAATTGCTGGTGTACTCGCCAAATAATTACTATCCTGTCTTGCGGCTGCTGGTTGCTGCAATAACTTCTATTTTATTCACCGCTATTTCAAGCTCATGTGGGTCCTAGTTCACAGCCAACGTTTGCAGAACAAGTCCGGCAAACGTTACTGTATTTTCTTTCTTTGCCTAGGCGTCGCATGCTACTACATGCTCGGTCTCCTAGACTGGTTCTTCTTCCACCAGCAATCTCGAAGTGGTGAAGCTTTGGTCTATGAATTTGTTGATGACAGAGAGCGGCAAGTTCACTGGAATGCAAACGGAACGATAATTAAGGAGCATTAAAAAAAGGCGTCGCATTTGCTCACGTTTTGTGTGAGCACCAAACGAAACGAATGCGCTGAATAAAGAAACAGAAGCAGCGGCATTTGCCCGCTGAGAAGACCGATCAATACGCAGTGCGAGACAACTTGTCAAATGACATTGAAACGTACCCGAATTTAGACCGAAAAAGAAAAAAAAACACTGAATCGTCGGGACGGCAGATACAAAGTTGCCATGCGCACCGAAGCCGCAGTTGTAAGTATATTGTTTTTGAACTGCTCTGATAGCGTCCGCGCAACAGTAGTTGTTTGTTTACTCACAAATTCTCATATTTTGCGGCCTAAAGTTCACAGCGCGGTGCCAAAACGCGCCCGTAGCAAAAGCGAAACCATCAGTACGAACATACATGCAGACGCTCATACATGCAGAGGCACCGTCAGTCGTCACGAACCCGTGCGATCGCTGGCTTGAGGCTTCTTTCTGTTATGCTCCGTTTGGTTATACAGGCAGTCTACTCTAACGAGATATTTCACATAGTTTGCGCTCAGCGAGTCACTATCTTTCACGCAAGAAGCCGGTTTAGGGGTCTCCAACGCGGTGACAGCGTGAAGCGGGTGCTCGGTTTTCTGCAAATAGACAGCGACTGTAGACTATCTTGTGCTTTCAGTTCGTCGAAAATGATTATTTCGACATTAAAGAATACAGTTCATTTCGAAAGTACTTACAGAAATGCCCTGGAGGGCTTCCGCGAGGTGTTTTTGTAGAGCGCCGACAGCAAAACCTATGGGGAGCGCGCCGGCGGTATCCTGCCTAGCGCGCAATCGAGGCGCGTCCGATAGAGGGCGACTCCGTAACTCCTCGAGGCCAATAATGCAGCTCGGATACACATTCATTTATGGAAAATATTTCTAGGAACGAGTTGAAGGGAGTAAGACACCAACTGCGTTCGTGTCTGTCTCTATTCCTTTCCTTGCAGAGTTTTGCCGACGCGATGTAATCAGGTACGAACAAGCTCGCTTCGAAACCCCTTTTATGTTATTTCTGACTCGCCGCAGCTGACATGATAGCATGTTGTAATATGCATTCTCTTTTAACAGCGAAGCTGTTGTTATTCCAGGCTTGTCCGTCCGAGATCTCAGCGCTGATCACGTGGCTTCGCAGTGCGGCGAGAGTGAGGCTCCGTAAGAAGGGGAAGGCTGAGCCGGACGAAGAAGGTTGACAAGTGAGCCAATGAGACAGACGCAAAGAAAGGGGAGAGACCTCGCGGAAAGAGTGGGCCAGTGAGAGGCGCGTCAAAAGAGGCGAGAGTGAGGCTCCGTAAAAAGGGGAAGGCTGAGCCGGACGAAGAAGGTTGACAAGTGAGCCAATGAGACAGACGCAAAGAAAGGGGAGAGACCTCACGGAAAGAGTGGGCCAGTGAGACGCGCGTCAAAAGAGGCGAGAGTGAGGCTCCGTAAAAAGGGGAAGGCTGAGCCGGACGAAGAAGGTTGACAAGTGAGCCAATGAGACAGACGCAAAGAAAGGGGAGAGACCTCGCGGAAAGAGTGGGCCAGTGAGAGGCGCGTCAAAAGTGGCGAGAGTGAGGCTCCGTAAAAAGGGGAAGGCTGAGCCGGACGAAGAAGGTTGACAAGTGAGCCAATGAGACAGACGCAAAGAAAGGGGAGAGACCTCGCGGAAAGAGTGGGCCAGTGAGAGGCGCGTCAAAAGAGGCGAGAGTGAGGCTCCGTAAAAAGGGGAAGGCTGAGCCGGACGAAGAAGGTTGACAAGTGAGCCAATGAGACAGACGCAAAGAAAGGGGAGAGACCTCGCGGAAAGAGTGGGCCAGTGAGAGGCGCGTCAAAAGAGGCGAGAGTGAGGCTCCGTAAAAAGGGGAAGGCTGAGCCGGACGAAGAAGGTTGACAAGTGAGCCAATGAGACAGACGCAAAGAAAGGGGTGAGACCTCGCGGAAAGAGTGGGCCAGTGAGAGGCGCGTCAAAAGAGGCGAGAGTGAGGCTCCGTAAAAAGGGGAAGGCTGAGCCGGACGAAGAAGGTTGACAAGTGAGCCAATGAGACAGACGCAAAGAAAGGGGAGAGACCTCGCGGAAAGAGTGGGCCAGTGAGAGGCGCGTCAAAAGAGGCGAGAGTGAGGCTCCGTAAAAAGGGGAAGGCTGAGCCGGACGAAGAAGGTTGAGAAGTGAGCCAATGAGACAGACGCAAAGAAAGGGGAGAGACCTCGCGGAAAGAGTGGGCCAGTGAGAGGCGCGTCAAAAGAGGCGAGAGTGAGGCTCCGTAAAAAGGGGAAGGCTGAGCCGGACGAAGAAGGTTGACAAGTGAGCCAATGAGACAGACGCAAAGAAAGGGGAGAGACCTCGCGGAAAGAGTGGGCCAGTGAGAGGCGCGTCAAAAGAGGCGAGAGTGAGGCTCCGTAAAAAGGGGAAGGCTGAGCCGGACGAAGAAGGTTGACAAGTGAGCCAATGAGACAGACGCAAAGAAAGGGGAGAGACCTAGCGGAAAGAGTGCGCCAGTGAGAGGCGCGTCAAAAGAGGGGAGAGTGAGGCTCAGTAGAGGAAGCCAGCCGTTTGGCGACAAGTACACTCTAAGAAAAAAAAAAAGAGTATGCGTGACTCTTTTCGGAGAGTTCTGACTTGCCACGTATAGGGCTCTCTTTAAATAGTCACGGTGACTCTCTTGGTGGGTCAGGGCCGGCTCGCTCTAGGACAGTCCCCTGACCCTCTAGGAAGAGTGGAAAGACTCTCATCCGAACGATCACGTTACCACTTAAAGGGAGTCAGATGACTCTTGCCGGTAACACTCCTACGGAGGTCAAGTGACCCACGCCGAAGCGTCAAGCGACTCCACAGGTATCTTAAGCTACTCATTGGACCCTTTCTCTACTTTTGCGCGACTACTGTTCAAAATAGTAGAGTATTCATTTTAAGCAAGTCCAATAATACTTGCCGTTCTGCCCAGCGATTGCAAAAAAAAAAGAATACTTCACTTTTAGCATTATTTTAATAAAACTCGTCAGAACAACACATGTTTTCCAGCTAAGTTATATAGAAAGTGCGTAAAGATGGTATTTGATTTCCAATTAAGAAGTTTGGGTATTCCTCATTTACATGCTTCTATGAGTATAGCCAACTAAAATGTGTGACTGGTGTGCATAGTGCCATATAGTGCAAAAGAAACTGCAGAAATAGGCATCATGTTTCAATCTTTATTCCTTATGATTAAGAACAAATCAAAAAGTGGTGACGGCTCGAGGCATCAGACTTGCGGCTTGCTAGGTTGTCGCTCCTGTTCGTCGTGACCACCATGAAAAACGGTATCTGAAAAGCAGAACGTGATATTATGATGAGAAAACGAAATTGCAGTAAAGGTTTGCGAAACCTACAAAATAAGTGGTTCACATAGACACAATGAAGGCTCACAACGAAACAACAAATGCAAACACGTATGGTAAGAACCCAAGCTTTTTGCCACTTTCGTGTAAAACACAAATTGCAAATAGTACCTTTTGTAACACGTCACTTGGCGACAAACTTGCAGCACAAGATGATGTGAGCCTCTTTTAAACAACAAACGAAATTGGTTTAGGCTCCTTTGCGTGGGTGCCACTCACCTCTTTTCCTACGTCGTCTTGTCCAACCAAAAGAAATGTAGGACCGACTGCCTCGTTGACAGGGCGAACGCCGCTGTTGATTTTCCCATCACAAGCGGTGAGGCGCCAGACCAGAGCGGCACCTTCGTTTCCCGGAGTGTGGGTGTCAAATAGAGTGAAGAGGCGGGAGAAGTGATCCGGGATTCTGGGAATAACCAAAACACACACATTATTTGTATTTAAAACCACCCCTTGTTCAACACACCGTTATTGTACACACATCTGCCACGAGTGTTCAGTTCAGATTTCGTAACGAAAACAAATTTTCACGTAAAAGGCAGCGGGAACCTCGTGTCACAATACGCACTGGCTATACACGAATGAAAGCACTTCTTTTTTGAGAAATCGATTCAAAATTTGGTTTCAGATGTAATAAAACTTCACTTATTAAATGAACACAAGAGACTCCAGCTTGTTCTATCAAACTTCTTCTTTATTGTCTTCTCCCCCCTGCCCCTTGTCTTGTTTCGACTTCTTCTTCTTCTTCTTCTAGGTATAGGCCTCTCGGCTTGCTTCATTCCCCTCAGCATGGTTTACATCCCTCCTGGGATGATACTTGAATATATTTCCAATGCCAGCGGATACCACGGTGTCATTGGGACCCATGTACTATATGGTCTTCAAGTGTCCTTGTTGACTCGCCGTCTTTATAACGCGAAATGGGCCCTTGTAGGCTGCGTTGGGACTCGGTCCTCTTTTCACCAGCACTAAGTCACCGACCTCGAGTTCTGGTAATGCTGTATTTTGTCGCTTCTCGAAATTTCTCTTCATTCTTTCAGGGTACTTTAATACACTTTCTTTTGATCTTGCCGCTTCTTGGAGGTTTATGTTCTTGTCAATGCCAAGGCTTACGTCCGCAGGCAGCTATGTTGGTCTCCCAGTTGCAGCAAATAGAGGCGTACATCCCAGTCCGGTTGTGTATGAACGGTTGTGGTGAGCTACTGCCGCTTCCAGACAACATTTCCAACTACCTTTAAATGATGGATACATACTAATGTACTGCTTAACGTCTCTGACCGCCCGCTCAGCTAACCCATTTGCGGCAGGATGATAGGGCGCAGTGAACCGCAACTTGATGTTGCGCTTTTCAGCCCATTCCTGTAGCCGACGACTTCGGAAGGCAGGTCCATTGTCCGAGACGATTACCTTTACGTTGTCGAACATCTTCCTGTTCAGAAAAGAAATCACGCTGTTAGCGTCTTCTTTGCCCGGTCTTGCTGCGATCATCCTGGTGCACTCATCAATGCACAAGAGGAAAGCGTGTGTCCTCTGAACTCCTTCAGACTTTTTTCGTAGTTCCGCAAAGTCCAGATGAACTACTTCAAATGGCGTGTTAGAATGTGTTGGTTTAGCCATTTTCTGCGTTGGTTGCTTGAATTTCACTTTGTTAATCTGGCATTTGTGACAGGATGATACATAGGTCTTTGTGTCTTGCTTCATGCGAGGCCATGTGAACCTCTTTGTCAATTTCATGTAGGTTCTCCAAAAGCCATCGTGTCCGCCTGATTCGGGGCTGTCATGATACAACTCTAGTATTTTTGGAACTAAAGAAGTTGACACGGCAACTCTTCCATGTTCAGTTTGCTGCAAAACCTCAGTTCCTTCCCATATCTTCACTGCATTAACTTCTTCGTCTGGGGGCACAATCGCTAATCGCGACATTGCATCCGCGTCCTTCATGGATGCTCCGGGGCGATGAGTTACCTCAAAGTCAAATTGCTGATGTTCACCCACCCAACGGGCAACTTTTCCTTTCAATTCCGCCATCCATAATATATACGTTAGGGCTTCGTGGTCTGTATAAAGCTTGAACTTCACGCCTTCCAAATATGACCGGAAGTAGCGGACGGCTTTTAAAACGGCAAGAGCTTCTTTTTCTGTTGTCGTGTAGTTTAATTCGGTCTTGTTGAATGTGTAGCTGTAGTATCCAACAACACGAAGCTGTTGGTTTTGTGGTCGTGAGGAATCTCGCTGATATAAGACGGCCCCTGTTCCATAGTGAGACGCATCACTGTTCAATTCGAAGGGCAGCGAAAAGTCTGGTAAGCACAGCACTGGATCAGAAGAAATTATGCGAACCAATTCTCCGTAGGCGTCGTCACATTCTTCTGTCCAACAAAAGGGAACATCCTTCTGTGTCAGTCTTGTGAGGCAGCGAATTTTCAGGGCATAATCTTGAATGAAGGCTCGAAAATGACCCGCCAATCCTAGAAATACACGAAGGGAGTGTACGTCGTACGGCTTTGCTAGTTTCGTAATGCGAGTCACGGATTCTTCCTTTGTGTTCTTCGTTGTTCCATCTAAAACTCTGTCCAGAAAGGTGACCTTGGTTTTGAAGAACTCACTCTTTTTGAAATTAACTTTTAACCTAGCATCAGATAATGCTGTCAGTATATGAGCCAGGTGTTCTTCATGGAGCTTTTCACTTTTAGAGTAAATGATGATGTCGTCTACATAGACGTTGCAAAAGCGTCCAATGTAGGGGTCCAATACTGCGTTCATCATTTTCTGAAACCAACTCGGTGAATTTTTCCATCCAAAAGGAAGGCGGTTATATTCATATATGCCAAATGATGTTGTAAATGCGGTGTATTGCTTGGTGTCTTCTTGTAGAGGCACCTGCCAGAAGCCCTTGCACAGGTCTATGCGAGAAAAGCAGGTACAGCCTCCCGTTTCATCGATGATGGTGTCGATCATCGGCATTGGGAACGGAATCAGCAGTGTCTGGCTATTTACTGCTCTGTAGTCCGTGCACAGGCGCCAGCTACCGTCTTTCTTTGGAGCAATGGTAATAGGCGAGGCAAATGGAGACACTGACGGGCGAATTACATTGGCATCTAACATCTTTTGAAGTTCTTCCTTTAGCCATGCTTTCTCCTCTCGTGTCAAGTTATATGGTTTTTTCTTCACAACTGTTTTGTCGTAAAGCTGAAAGGGAACCTCGAAATTTGTAGTCGCCGGTGGATACCCTCCCAAGTAAACCAGTTCGGGGTACAGTTGTGGAATTACACTGTCTTTGTTCGGTATCCGTAGGTGGTCCTCTTTGTGTGCCGGCTCTGCTTTGTCAGCTTCTTTATCAACAGACACTTCATCGTTCCAATAAATATTCAATCTCAACCGCTTCATATCTGGACGAGAGAGGAGAAAGTCGTACGCCACTGCGTCTAAAACTAGTGCAACAACTTCTGCAGTTTTAGAGTGGTACGTCACTTTCAGACGTACCCACTCACAATACTCTTTCTCGCTTCCATCGTATCCACGCACAAGAACAGATCTCCCTCGGAATACATCTTCATTATTAGCATTGCTTTTCTTGAGGATAGATACAGACGCCCCACTGTCTATCAGTGCGCGTATGCGTTGTCCATTGACCTCCAGGTCTATATGCAACAAGCTTGGAGAAGTCAAACAAACAGTCTCGTTTTGTGTCTTAGGGTCAGACTGAGAACCCTCATTTATTATTTTTTTTGCTAATTGCGAAATACGTCCTTCCGTCATAGACTCCATCTCGGTAGTGTGCAACGAGTCGCGGTGACTTGCCGCTTGCGAAGACTTTGGCGGCTGCGCGCGAAACTCCTTGTTTCCTGACCGTCCTGTCCCTTGAACATCTCGATGCGACTTTTCTGTCCTATCCGTCCAATGACAGGCCATATCTTCGAGTGACATTCACAATGTCTCCAAAGTTTTCGGCGCTCTAGCTTGAACCTGTCGTTGCAATTCCCGAGGTAAGCCGTGTATGACGAGCGTTATAACGGAAGTCAGTGGAAGCTCCGGCTCTGCAAGTAGGAGCAATCGGCGCTTTTCAAAGAAATACTCGATCACTGGTCCAGACCGGTAGCGGTAGAAAATGGCTTGATCCCATCGATCAAGCGGGCTCCCACGGAATGATGAGATGAAGCTCTCCTTCCATGTGCTCCATGCATCACATTCATGTCCTATGATACGCAACTCGTACCATTTTCGTGCGATGCCACTTAAAAACGGGAGCATATGTTTCACTCGTTGTTCGTCGGTGTCCCAGCCGTTCTGTTTACAGGCGTATTCAAAGAAACTAATCCACGCCTCTGGATTGCCCGACGTACTATCAAACGGTTCAGGTTTCACAAGCTCAGTAGGACGGCTGTTTCTCAAGCTCAACGCCGATAAAAGAGTTTGAATCATTTCATTTTGTTGGACAACTTGTTTCTGCTGAGCTTGAATCGCCTGCAGAACAACGGAGAGGTCTGCATGGGAAGTTGGCTCCGATGCAGCTGGCTTCTCTAGTTTCGATGTCACAAGGCGGTTGAAAAGGGAGACTTGAAGGTTTATCTTCACAGTCTCTTTTTCCAAGAGTTCGTCGAGCGACATAGACGCCTTCTCGAGAACTATTGAGATGAGCTCACCTGTCGTCAAGTCGACGGGAAGATCGACTGGCGGATCTCCAGAGAGCGCGTACTTCGTGAAGACCAGGCTGTCTGTGGCTGGCTGGACGAAGAAGGTAACCCACATCATGGATCGTCAAAGCCGACTGCGCCAAAATATGTAATAAAACTTCACTTATTAAATGAACACAAGAGACTCCATCTTGTTCTATCGAACTTCTTCTTTATTGTCTTCTCCCCCCTGCCCCTTGTCTTGTTTCGACTTCTTCTTCTTCTTCTAGGTATAGGCCTCTCGGCTTGCTTCATCAGAATAAACACGGTTTTGCGCCGGCTTACCCCGACACCCAAGCACATCCTCCGGCAGTCAGGGGCACGCCGTGAGCGGTTACTGACCGCATGTTTTACAAACGTAACCCATACTCAGACAAACACAT
>NW_023614443.1:0-77550 GCF_013339695.2 Rhipicephalus sanguineus
ATGGCCAGCGTGTCGGCGATGGTCTTATTTAGACCTCTGTGAGGCCATTGGTCTGCGGGTGGTATGCGGTGGTGCGACGGTGGCTCGTCTCGCTGTATTTGAAGATCGCCTGAAGTGAGGTCCGCAGTAAAAGGCGGTACCTCTGTCTGTGATGAGGACCTCTGGGGCGCCGGACGCAATACGATGTTCTCCCCGAAGAACTTGGCTACCTCGGCAGCACTGCCCTTGGCAAGGCCTTTGTCTCGGCGTAGCGGGTGAGGTAGTCCATTGCTACGACGATCCACTTGTTGCCGTAAGTCGACGTTGGGGAACGGCCCCAGTAGGTCCATCCCGATTAGCTGGAACGGCCGGTGAGGTGGTTCGATTGGCTGCAGAAGTCCCGCTGGCCTAGTCGGCGGCGTCTTCCGTCGCTGGCAATCTCGGCAAGTCCTAACGTAGTGGGTGACGTCGGCAGCAGAGTCGTGGCCAGTAGTATTTTTCCTGTATTCTGGCGAGCGTGCGGGAAACACCGAGGTGTCCCAGCCGTCGGGTCCGTCGTGTAGGGCCTGGAGGACTTCTGGTTGCAAATGATGAGGGCACGACAAGAAGGTAGTCGGCTCGAAGTGGCGAGATTTCAGGAGAATGCCGTTCCGCAAGAAAAATGACGGCAGTCCTCGCTTGAATACCTTCGAACATCGGCGGTCTTGCACTCGAGGTACTCCATAGGCCCCCAAGTTCCGCGTCGGCTCGTTGCCTTTCGGCGAAGTCATCGGCACTTATAGTTCCGAGGAAGCAGTCATCGTCGTCGTCTTGCGGCGGCGCGTCGACGGGGCACGAGACAGGCAGTCGGCGTCAGAGTGTTTTCGTCCGGACTTGTACACGACGGTAATGCCGAATTCTTGCAGACGTAGGCTCCACCGTGCGAGGGCGACCTGAAGGGTCCTTCAAGTTAGCTAGCCAACACAAGGCGTGGTCGTCACTCACAACTTTGAAGGGCTGGCCGTAGAGGATTAGGGCGAAACTTCGATGTAGCCCAGATGATGGCCAGGCACTCCTTTTCTGTGTGGAATAGCTGATTTCGGCCTTTGATAGCGACCGCTAGCATAACTGATGACCCTTTCCAGCCCGTCAGTCTTTCTGCACGAGGACGGCGCCGAGTCCTACGCAGCTTGCGGCGGTGTGGATTTCCGTATCGGCGTCTTCGTCGAAATGCCCTAGTATCTGAGGCATCTGAAGGCGTCGTTTAAGTTCTTGAAATGCTTCGATTTGCGCCATTTCCCACTTGAATGGCACTTCGTCTTCGTGAGGTGCGTTAGTGGCTCGGCTATTCGTGAAAATTCCTTGATGAAGCGTCTGTAGTAGGGCGCACAAGCCGAGGAAAACGGCATACGCCTTCTTATCGGTGGGTGGCGGAAGGCAGCGATGGCAGCTGTTTTGCGCGGGTCCGGGCGAACACCATCTTTGCAGATCACGTGACCCAAAAACAAGAGGCTCCTCGTACGCGAAGCGGCACTTTTCAGGCTTCAGAGTGAGTCCGGAGGGTCCTGACTGCTTGAAGTACAGCTTCAAGGCGCCGAAGTTTGAGGAAAACACAACGACGTCGTCCAAGTACACGAGGCACGTCTGCCACTTCAAGCCGGCCAGTACTGTATCCATAACGCGTTGAAATGTCGCAGTGCCATGCAAAGGACCAAAGGGCATGACCTTGAACTCAAACAGGCCGTCTGGTGTTATAAAGGCAGGTCTTTTCTCGGTCTCGCTCGTCGACTTCAATTTTGCCAGTAACCGGTCCTTCAGGTCCACCGACGAAAAGTACTTTGCGTTGTGTAATCGATCCAGGGCGTCGTCTATCCGGGGAAGGGGATACGCGTCCTTCTTCGTCACCTTGTTCAGGCGATCATAATCGACGCAAAAACGTAGAGTTCCATCCTTCTTCACTAGCACCATGGGGGATGCCCACGGACTCTTCAACGGCTGGATGATGTCGTCGCGTAGCATTCGCCGACCTGTTTCTTAACAGCCGTCGCGTTCTCGCGTCGAAACTCGGTACGGGCTCTGACGGAATTGGTCGGGCACCTTCTTCTGTTATGATGCAATATTTCGCGACTGGGGTCTGTCGAATTCTTGACGACGACGAAAAGCAGTCCTTGAATTAAGAAGTTGAAATACCTCCAGCCACAAATTCTTGGAGGAAAACCCGACGTTTCGAGAACCGGCTTGGTCTCTTCTTCAGGGTGGACTGTGCTGATCAGGGGGGCTTCGTCGCAGCTTGTTTTTGGCTCCCGCCTTTCTCTTTCCCTCCTCCGGAATGTGAGGGAAAGAGAAAGACGGAGCCAAAAACAAGCTGCGACGAAGCCCCCCTGATCAGCACAGTCACCCCTGAAGAAGAGACCAAGCCGGTCTCGAAACGTCGGGTTTCCTCCAAGAATTTGTGGCTGGAGGTATTTCAACTTCTTAATTCTTCTACCCAGCCAGACAGACTTCTGTCGAAATGTTTACATTTAAGTCCTTGAATTGCAGGAGCAGGGCTTGAAGCTGGTCTTGCTTGTGCTTCGGGAGGCTCGGTTGACGTCGAAATCTGTTTGGGGATCTCGATCCTTCGAAGCAGGTTCGGTAGCATCGAAGAAGGCGAAAGCATTGCTGGCGTCCACGAATTCGTCGATGTATGGCGACCGTCGTACCAATGCTTAGGTGCATATATTCGTGGCTGAAGTTTGTCAGCACTACCTTTCCTTTGCCATCGCGCAGCTCGGCTATGCCTCTTGCGACGCAAATCTGACGGTTCAGAAGCAGGTGCTGATCGCCCTCGGCGACGCCTTCCAGGTCTGCTGATTTCTGAGTGCCGACGGAAATGATGACGCTGGAGCGAGGGGGAATGGTGACCTGGTCTTCCAGCACATTCAAGGCGTGTTTTTCTGGCGGCGTGTACGGCGGCAGTGCTTTTTCTGTGGATCTCAGATCGATGACTGCACCATGAAGGCTTAAAGGGCCAGTAAACAACACCGATGTCCAAAAATTGTAATTAAAAGAAATATGCGCACTTTTGCTATGTGAACATGCTGCCGCAAGAATTTTGCGAGTACGTGCTATAATAACGAAGAGACAGGGGTTAGAACATCCGTTGCAGCTGGTTTCAAATTTTCGCGCGGCCTCACCACCCTTCTCCGCCACATGGAGGAAAAGGCGTAGCCCGTCGTCGTGACTCCGCCCACTTCGGCAACGTGACACGACGTCAACAATTGACGTCATGGGCGAGCTCGATCAGTCGCAATGCACTTCCGCTTGCTGCGGCTCCTGATTGTTTATTGTTTATATTGTCGCACGTGCTCCGTAACTTGACGGGCAGTTTTCGGCTCTTCACTATTTTAAACCTTTGTGACAGTTCACAATGAAGCAGGAATGCGTGCTTGCTTTCCGAGACGTCGAAGGGGCGCGAGAGAAAAGCCTGGAGAACCCCGCTTGCCGCGCGAGCAAGCGCGACGCGTCCGGGCTACCGGAGATTCCCCTCTCCCCGCTCGATTTGCAGCCGGCAACTGAACAACGCTTCGCCTCATGTCGAAGAAGCGCGTGCAGGTGCTATGCAGTGCGAGGAATATACGCGCTACAACTGCGTGGCCGAAACCGCATCACCGCAGTGCCAAAAAACAAGGCGCAGTTTCGTAGCGGTGGGTGGGAACAGGAGCTGACGTCAACTTGACAATTGTTTGTTGAGACCTGGTTTAGACCAATCGACGAGCTCAGTGCTACGTCAACTCGGCGATCGCCGAGTTGACGTCACTGCGCGTACGAGGAGGATTGGTCAGGCGTAGGAAAGAAGCACGGGAATTGTTTTTCGAAATGAAGGGTCTGCGCGGCGCGCAAGCGCTGTAATATTCGGAAAATGTGATCGCCGCGGTCTACTGTACGGAATAGCGAGCTTGTTTGGCGGGTGTAAAAAAAAAGTCGCAGCCTGTTTACGGGCCCTTTAAGAAGTCCATACCAAGAATGACCTCACTAGAGCAACGCTGCAGGACTACGAAGTTCGCGGGATAAATCCAGTTGTTAATGGTGAGTCTCGCTGTGCAGATTCCCTCCGGTGTTACTAGATGACCTCCAGCTGTCCGGATTTCGGGGCCTTCCCAGGCTGTCCTAACTTTCTTGAGCTTCGCGGCGAACGGTCCACTGATGACAGAATAGTCGGCTCCGGTGTCGATGAGAGCTGTGACGCTGTGGCCGTCGATAAGGATGTCGAGGTCGCTAGTTCGTCGTCTTGCATTGCAGTTAGGTCGTGGCGTCGGGTCACGGCTACGTCGGTTTGTTCCGCTGCTTCCCCGTTGCGTTGTCAGGTCCACTTCGGTCCGCGAGGCTTCGTCGTCAGGGCTTTGTCTGGTTCGCGTCGGTCTTCAAGGTTTCGTCGTGGCGTCGTCGTCGGCGGCGGAAGATCTTCGATGTTCCGTCGTACAGCAACCGCACCTGCATCGGTTGCTGCCCTTAGTTTTCCAAATACGGGCTAGGCGACCGGCCCCGGAATGGGCCAGTGTACTGGCGGCGCTGGGGGGAGGCGTAGCGGCCTGGCGACGGCGATCGGGAAGGTCCTCGGGGGGTCCACTGCACTCCTGCCAGATAGTCGGCGATGTCACGTGGTCGTTCACCCTGCTGTGGACGCAGCGCGTCGATGGCGAACCCACGCAGTCCCATCCGTCGATACTGGCAGCGGCGGTAGGTGTGGCCGGCTTTTCCACAGTGGTAGCAGAGTGGACGATGGTCGGGGGTGCGCCAAACGTTGGTCTTTCTGGGCGTGTATCGCTGGCTGGTTGGCGGGCGGTATGGCGTCGGTGGTGGCGGCGGTGGTGCCTGGCGGCGGAACTGCTGGGGCGGCGCGGCGTCTTGACGCGGGCGAGGAGGGGGGGCGTTGCGTCGGGCTGCAGCAGCGTAACTCATTGCTTGAAGCTGCGGCGGTGCCGGCTGAGGAACACCCAGTGACTCTTGATTTCCTCGCGGACAATGTCTGCGATTGAATCCACTTGAGGCTGCGGCGAAGGTAACAGCTTGCGCAACTCCTCCCGCACGATCGCTCGGATGGTTTCGCGCAAGTTGTCGGTGGCTAGTGAGTGCACTTCGGAATAGGTTGCAGACAGCGGCGAGCGGTTGTACTGTTTCGTCCGCATGTCCAGTGTCTTTTCAATAGTCGTAGCCTCGGTGAGGAATTCGGCGACCGTCGTGGGCGGGTTGCGGACAAGTCCCGCAAAAGTTCTTGTTTGACACCCCGCATGAGCAGGCGACCTTTTTGTCTCCCGCCATCGCAGCGTCGGCCTGACGGAAAAGTCGAGTCATCTCTTCCGTGAAGATGGTGACGTTTTCGTTTGGCAGCTGCACCCGGGTCTCCAGCAAATCAGCGGCCTTTTCCTTGCAGACGATGCTCGCGAAGGTATTGAGGAACGTCGTCCGAAAGAGGTCCCAGGATTGAAGGCTCTATTCATGGTTTTCGAACCACGTCTTCGCGGCGTCTTCTAAGTAGAAGTAGACGTGGCGCAGCTTCTCTTCAGTGTCCCAGTGGTTGAAGGCGGTGACTCGCTCGTACGTCTCCAGCCAGCTCTCCGGGTCTTCAAACGACGATCCACGGAAAGTTGGTGGCTCCCTTGGCTGTTGCATCACTACCGTGTAGGTGGCAGGGGGTCTGTCATCGTCTCGGTGGTAGATGTGACGGTCTTCGGCTGCCTGGCGTTTTCGGGAAGGAGCCCGTACTCTGGTTGTAGTCCCTTCTGCCGGTGGCTGGTTCGAGGATCCGGGTTGACCTTAGAGTCATCTTCTTCGCAGCTTGGGCTTTGGTCAGCGCTCCGCGGTGGCGTCCGGATCATGAAGCAGCACCTCCACCAGATGTCACGTGGTCGTGACGTCGACGAAGATAGCAGTCAGCACGTCCGAGATGAAACTGTTTATTTGGCCGAACTTGTGGAAAGGAAACTGAAGGTCAAACTACAGTAATACACTGATAGCGTCGAACAGAGCGTCGACCATCGATCAACTGACAAGCGGTCAAGCGTGTCGGCTTTTTTATACAGGCGCTATCGAACTTTCCAGCGATATCGCTGGTGACGGCGTTATCTCTAGACAAAGCTGGAACATTCGCGTGCGGCGCGCAATCTTAACAAAACGATCTACAACGATCGGGAAGCTTCGCGAACAATGTGGCACAGTTTGCACTGAGCGTTGCTGACAGTCTTCGGGGGTGTAGCTTCGACTCGTGAAACATAAGACACGCGGCAATATCAAATAGGCGACCATACAAATAAGGTCGAACATTGTAAGGGCCCAGATAATCGCCAGGCATTCTTTTTCCATAACGGTGTAATTGGTCTCGGCTCTTAAGTGTACGACTTGCATATGCCACGACACATACGAATAACCCCGGTTTGCACTGTGCAAGGACAGCGCCGAGGCCTACACCACTGGTGTCCACGTGTACCTCCGTTTGGGTGGTAGGGTCGGATTGGCATAGTATAGGAGGAGACGTCAACAAATGACGGAGCTATGCGAGTGTGTCGTCGCTCTCAGACGAGCACGAATTTTAGGGGGCCCATTACTTCCAAGGAGCTTGTCAGCGGCGATGTGATGGCGGCACAGTTCGAATGAAGCGTCAAAAGTAAGAACAGAGTCCTATAAAACTGCGCAGTTCTTTGACAGAAATAAGTTTGGGAAATTCGGCCACGGCCCTAAGCTTGGCTGGACGGGAGGGATTCTGTCTTTGGACACGACGCAGCCTAGGATTGTCAGCTACCATGCTGCAAATTGGCACTTCTTCAGATTCAGTTGGAGGTCGGCGTTGCTAAAACGCGCTGGAGATGCGTGCAGAAGCCCAGAGCGAAAATGACGCCGCCATCCAGGTAGCAGAAGCACGTGTACCATTTCAAGCTGCGCAGAACAGTATCCATCATTGCGCTCGAAGGTCGCGGGTGCATACACAGCCCAAGCAGCATGACGTTGAATTCGTACAAGTTGTCGGGCGTGACAAGACTGTCTTCGCCCGAGCGTCATCAGCCAGGGTACTTGCCAGTACCCCGAGCGCAAATCGATAGATGAAAAGAATTCTGCTCCTTGCAGGCTGTTAATCGCGTCGTCGATTCGCTGCAGTGGATAAACATCCTTGCGAGTGATCTTGTTGAGGCGTCGGTAGTCCACACAGAACCGCACTGAACTTGCAAAGCGGAATGGAATTGGGAGAGTGAGAGAGGCGAGAGACCGTGGCGTCACTGCAGACAAATTTTTATCACACGACACGGCAAACAAAAATTCTCACACCAAAACATTTACATCAAAAATAGCATAGAAAAGGTGACGCTATAGCGCGCAATCACTAACAACAAATCGCAAAGCCTACAAGCTATGCTTAACTCCTCCGGACTCCAAAGTCTGGCCACTATGGCGCCTCAGTCCCGCTACGCGAATCGAACGTTTCTTACGGTTCGTGTTGCCCGTCGCCTCGATTCGATGCGAAGATCGACGTCCTGCGTCGTAGTCGCAGCTGCTGTCGACGTCTTGGGGTCGTCGTCGCCGATTCTCGGCCCTTCGTCGAGAACATCTGCTTCGTCCAGTTAGGCCTAACTCCTGGCCTCCCCCTTGGTACCACCGGGGTCGAACTACCGATGTGGCTCTCTGGTGATGTCCGTGGATCGCCGTCGTCCTGCCGAGCTGTGGGAGTGCGTAGGTGCCCTGTGAACTGCTGTGACGGGGCTGCTTGCAAGCCCAGGGAGCCTCACTTGGATGACACCAAGGTCGACGGCCACCCTCCCGAGCCTTCTCTTGCCGCTGCCCCCAGAACGGGGCCCCTACTGCTCTCGTCGCGGGTGCGACGATGGCTTGCAACACCTTTGCTCCTCGACGACTCCACCGAACAATGCCAAACTCTTCTTCTGTGGTCTCTCACCTCAGCTCGGGTCGCGCGGCACGCGCCTTTCTCCGGCCAAGGCTTGCGTCGACGTGGCGGGGGTGCACACCATTGGGTATTTTTCCATTGCCCGCACACCATCGACGCCTTGCGCTGTCCGGCGCACGCCCCGTGCCCCTTTACTCATGACACGGGTGCATTACAGAGCCCAAGCAGCATGACGTTGAATTCGTACAAGTTGTCGGGCGTGACAAAGACTGTCATTCGGCCGAGCGTCATCAGCCATGAGTACTTGCCAGTACCCCGAGCGCAAATCGAGAGATGAAAAGAATTCTGCTCCTCGCAGGCTGTTAATCGCGTCGTCGATTCGCGGCAGTGGATGAACATCCTTGCGAGTGATCTTGTTGAGGCGTCGGTAGTCCACACAGAACCGCACTGAACTGTCCTACTTTTGCAACGAGAACAGGAGACGCCCACGAGCTGTCCAAAATTTCAATAACATCGCGTTGAAGCATATCGTCGACTTGCTCATTAATTACCTGACGTTCTGCAGGAGATACGCGATACGGCCGTTGCTGTGCAGTGGCGGTTGGGCGCCATTATTGATGCAATGCATAACAGGGGATGTGTGGCCAAGAGAAGTTTGCCCAACATCAATAGAAGAATGAAATTCTATTAACAGGCTCAGAAGCTGGGAACGCTTGACCAATGTAATGTTTTCAGCAATGAAGAAGCCGAATATATCAGCGGGTGACGAATCGGACGAGGAAACAGCACTGAGTGTACTGGAACTGGGACAGTGCGTGTCATAAGGTGTGTCCATAACTTGTGCGTCATTGAAGGGTTCCACTCTGCCGAGACTTTCCTCCTCACACCAACATAACAATGGACGGGGATGGGCTGGTAATGAAAGCAGCTGTGCTGCCCCGAGTGACTTGCCATGGTCAGAAATTGCCCCAGGAAGCCTTCTTAGTGCAAATGCGGTTCAGTTGGCGAAAGAAGTCGGAGAGACTGGTGCAGTAGACTGACACAGCCGTAGACGAGTTTGGAGGCACTCTGGTATCGTGTTTGAGAAGGATCTTCTCGAAGCCGATGGGCTGGTCTGCCGGCCTCACATCTGAGAGTGGTGAGTGGTCTATTTCGGCGGGTGTGCAATGAATTACAGCGCCGTGGTGGGAGAAAAAATCCACTGAGGATGACGTAGTGAGAGCATGCAGAAATTATGAACAATTCGACGGTGTACAGAGCGTCCCTGAATACTGACGTGGGCTGTGCATACTGCTGTCGGATGGCTACTTTGGGCACTAGCTGTACGGAAGGAGAGGCCCGGTAAGCGGCGTCGTCACTTTTCGTAGTATTCGGCTAAAATTTTTGCATCTATAACGAATATGTCGGCTCCAACATCCTGCAAGGGCAGGTGTGCGAACACTGTCCACAAATATGTCTATTACCATTCGATGAGCTTTGCTGAGGGCTTTGGCAGTTCGATAGTGTTGCAGCCCTTGCCTTGTGCACTGCGACGACTAGTTTTCCTGGTCTCGTGCGAACCGGGCGGGGTTGCATCGGTGACAGCGAGTGGCGTCATGGGGACGGTGAACGTCGGGTTAGATGGAGCTGGGCGAACGTCTGTGACAGAGACGGCGGTGCGTTGTACTAAGGGCGGCTTGACTGGTGGTCATGGTTGCCGGCTGCACACGATCGCAATAGCGTGTGACGTGACTGGCGTAACCGCACGCAAAGCAGATGGGGCGGTTTGTCGAACGTGCACCATCGGTTCGCTGGTGTAGGACCCCATCCATGTCGCAGGACGCGATGGACAGGGCAGCTGCTGATATGACTGCATGGTGGGCTGCAGTAGGGGTGTATGGATGACGTCAGCGTATGTAGGCGGCACACCCGCTTTGAAAGCCTGAGTTGTGGGCGACAGCTTCAGTGTAAACTAAGAGCGGGGCAGCCACAGGGATCGCTTGGGGCGGCCTGGCTACAACTTGAGCATAGCTGTGTGGCGTAGGCGTGACTTCCGGCATGACTTCTGCGATTCCTGCCTAAGCTCGGCGGAGGGAGGCAGAAGTGTGGTTGGATGGCTGTTCAACAAGCTGCAGGTGAGAAGGTAGAGAGACCTCGCAGGCAATTTCCTCGTGCACGAAGGTCTTGATTTTGGCAAGCAAGACATAGTGGTCCGAAATGACCAACAAGCAATCGAGATCGCATCACACGATGGAGGTCGACGGGTCACCAACTGCAGCCAGTGCAGCTCCTCAAACTTTGCCACAGTGTGACTGACTTCTGCCACAGTTGCGAGTGTTTCTGGGGAGCAGCACGGTGAAGGCATAGACGGCAATGCCTTTTCATACAATCCTGATCTTGTCATATTCCAACATGGTCGCGTCAGCTTTCTTGCACAAGTCGAGGATGTCTTCGATGTAACACGTGAAGATGGACCCGCCTGCTGAGCTCGTTCACGTAACCGCTGTCGGCTTGCAGCTTACGAATGGCAGGGCGGCCAGACATGTCAATTAATGGCAGTCTTGAAATCGGACCACGTTGGAATATCCAATGAGGGTTGTTGTACCGCAGGCTTGTCACATCCGCAAGGCAGACAATCAAACGTCTCGGTTTTCCGGCCTCGTCCCATTTATTGGAGACGCTCACACGCCTCGTAAATCGCGAGCCAGTCCTCCACACTGGTGCCATCCATGCTGGTGAAGACAGGAGGGTCGCGGATATGGGGGACGCCAGGAGGAGTTTGCTGGGCAGCGTCTTGAGGCAACGATAGAATGGCACGGTATGGGATCGAAGCTCCAAGAGGATCAAAATGGGAACCGAAGTTGTTGCGAAGGCACAGCACTCTCCACAAATTTGTAAAGGCGATCAGCGCTCGGAGACAATGTGGAATGGCAACAGTCAAGGCAGAGCACGCACTCCCGGCTCGAGCGGCGTTCTGTCAGAAAGGAGCCGAAGAGGACGACCCAGTAGATGGCACTGGAGAGGTTGACCCATTACACCAGTTCCAAGGCTTCGCTACACTTTTCAATATTGTTATGGGTAGAGTGCACAAGTTCTTGGATACAACGTTTGACATGACATCGATAGGATAGATGAAATTTAATATAAGCCAAGTATGAGCCACATTTCTCACAATGTGCAGCTTACCGGTTATGGACCCGGTTATGGTGGACCCGGTATGTGTTACAGAAAGTGTTCAGTACAATAAAGTTCACGCGTGTAGAGTCTTCACGGTATTACCGTTCTTTTCAGTGGTAAGCCGGCACTGCTAGCTAAAACACTACCGTAATATCCCAAACAAGCACCTCCCTACGGTGAACGATAATTGGACAAGATTTGAAGGGGGCTCTTGCTCAGTCGTGGACCAAAATTCAACATGGTGGCGAAAGAGCCTCTAAGAATGCACACCTGTGCTTCTAATGAAATGCTTTATTGAATACGCATGCATTTACTGTTTTTACTGAATCGGAAGCAATCCTCACGTGATGTGTTATGACAAGGGCAGAGAGACGTTCTTCAAATGTTCCGACAATTTGACAACTCGGACTGCAACCCGAGGCACCACACTGTAAAAGTACTAAAAATTGAGCACTATCTAAGGACTGAGAACTTGGGTTCCAAGGAACCACTGCTGCAGGATTCTGTAGTGGAGACAGGTTGGAAAAAAAAATGGTGGGAAGGGGTGCTTGCTCGGGATTTTACTGGGCCTTGCTGCTTACACCAAATATGAGAGAGAAAGGGCTCTCACCCCAGGTGTGGGTGCAGGGCAAGATGTCTGGGCCGATCCTCGCCTGAAGCCAGTAAGATGCCCAGCGGACGCCCACCATCCAGTGAGCTGATGTTGATTAGGTTGCCCTGGCTGCAGCTCCAGAAGAGCTGGCGTGCGTACGGGTCCAGTGCCAGAGCAAACGGATGAGTGCCCGTGCCGACCGCCACCGTTGTCACCTGCATTTGTCCTGGCTGTTCAAACATTCCTTCCACTAAGGAAAAGCATTGCTCAGTGAGCTGTACCAGCAGTTGGTTGCAAGTTTTGCACTCAGTCCACCCTTACAAGCTGTTTCAGACGATTGTAACTGAAGTTTGGCAGAGTGTTTTGCAGAAGGAAGAGCAGCAGTTTGAAGCAGAAACTTATGCTTTTGGAGCACAAAAAAATGCCAAGTCTGCACCCAGCACCGTCACAGTGTAAGCTGGTGGAGCAGCCTTGTAGGTGCACGTCAAACACTGTTTCAGGACGCTCTCTGCAAGTACGAAGCCAGGAAAGTAGTGGTTCGATGTGCATACAAGTACAGTCAGCTTGTTTCCAAAAGAAGGTACTTTGCAAGGGCCATGCAGTGCGTTAACTGGAGAAGGGCCTGCTGTGAACTCTTATAGCAGCACAGACGAGGCAAGGCACAAAAAGATGAAAACTATCGCCGACGTCATGAACTTGACTGCAGTCAGCATATGTGATGATGGCTTGGCACAACAGTGGCCTTAACTGAACGGCTTAGTTCAAGCACCTAGTAATGACAGTGCTTCCTCCATGGCTGCAGCGAGGTGCATCCGCTGCCACCTTTCTTTTTACTAGGTGAGCCGAGCGGTGGCACCACCAAAATTGGCTCTTACTGTGAGCTCATAATTCAATGAGCTAGTACGCCATGGTCTGGAGCAGTAACTCAGTGCTCACACGCGTATCAACCTGTACACACATTGATATACATGAAATAAACCAATTTAACTGCTACACCACACTGATGGGAGCACATGGGTGTCATCTGTACAATATTAGCCACAAATGCAGCCTAAAACATATTTGAATTGAGTTCATGCAAGCGCTGAAGCGGACAGTTAAGCACCTAGCGATGTAGTCATCACACAGTTTGATCTGTAAACAATGTACATCATGTCTGTGGGATAGCACGACTGAAATCAGGAGAGATGGGACAAAAGTAAACTGGTCCATGATAAAATAATAATTGGTAGTGGATTGAATGACTGGGTAGAACTAAAAAGATACAAGTACGAAGCAATCGGCGCCGCAGAAACGAGCGGATGGTGGACCATCAGCTTCGCGCCGACACGGGAGCCATGCAAAGGCTGCAAATATACTTTTCGATGTCTTAACCTGAATGCCCAAAGTATACCAAAGAAAACAGCTGACCTTGAAAGCATAGTTATCGCCCTCATGTAAGCAACAGTTAGAACGGCGACTAAGTGACTCGGAAGTCGTACCTCATAGATACCGTATCTACCGCAAGGACCGCTACTCCCGCGTCGTCGTCGCTGCTCGTTGCATGTTACAAGACTGCCGGATAACGCCAGCATTTAGCGCATATTGGTGAAAATTCACTTTAAAGGGACACTAAAGAGAAACAATGAATTGGTTTAGATTGATAAAGTGTGCTCGGAGAACTCTTGTGTAGTTTATTTCACCACCATAGGTTTATTATTAGAGGAGAAAACCAAGTTCAAAGTTTCATTTTAAATTTCGTGCCGAACTTTGTAATCCGCGACGTAAAAGACTTCAAAGAGCATTTAATGTATTTTGGCGCCACTGGCTCGACGAAATTTCCACAAACTCGTTATGTCAAGTCTCTGGTCCCCTCAGAGGACAATGTACTTCGATTTAACCGATTAGGAACTACGTAGGCCCAAGCAGGCGCCGTAAAAATATGTGACGTCACGGCAAATGGAGCGGGAATTCCAAGGTGGCGTCGCCACCTGTATTTTCTTCTTGCGCGTTTTCTCATTATTAAGCGTCTTCGCGCAGAAAGCGTGGTGTTTGGTATCGCGGAAGACTACTTTACTAATGCGAGAAAAATCGTTTGCTCTTTAGTGTCCCTTTAATGAATTCTGTTTGGTAACTGCACGATTTTAGCACCACCACCCCTAACAGTGAAGGCATATTTTTTGAAGTGCTTAATGAATTCATGTGCAGGAACCGCATTTCTAATCATGTACTAACTGGCGATTTGAACATTCCGTCAGTTAACTGGCACGGTGATTTTCCTGAAGCACTTACTTTGTGGTTCTGCTGAGCCCTTTGTAGACACTGTTTGATTACATGGCTTAACACAACTAGTAAAAGTGCCTGCAAGAACACAAGGTGACAGCAAATCAGTTCTGGATCTTTTTATCGTTAGTGACAGTGTTCTTGATCGCAAACCAAAAGCTGACATATTCAAAGGTATCTCGGACCACAGACTGTTCTGCTTAACCCTTTGAGACGCTTTGTACACAACTGTGTACATCACTTTATGGTAAAAATGTAAAACAGCGCTTACTTGAACACAAGATGAAGGAAGAAGAGACACACACACGGTGTTCATTGTGTCTCTTCTCTTCGTCTTGTGTTTAAGTAAGCGCTGTTTCATATTTTTACCATGGAACCTCACCAACTCGCCCAACTTGCGTGCCTTCTTCAGTACATCACTTGTTTGTGCTGGTTGCGTCGACAAGTCGCTAAGAAAGAGCAAGATAGATTGAGGTTCGGATGTGTAATAAACGTACATCTTCATCTAACTGCAGTTGCATATGATCACTTTGCTGAAGGCACTACAATGTTCGACGTGCTGCTTTGTGGGAGCTATCACAAAAAGTGCAATTTTCCTTTGCTCGAAATGAACAAAACCGAAAACAGATTTGCACTATATTTCTAGCCTGAGAGTTCATTCTACTTATGCAAAAACAGAGCATGAATGGCTTCAGAATGAACAGATATTTAATTACAAAGTAATTAGGAATGATTGCTAACACACATAAATTAACGTATTACATTATTTGTATGCAATGTAATACTGAGTGCCTTTAAATAAAATTGTATTAATTTGACGTATTTACAGACAGGTCTGAAAGGGTTAAATCTCGAAGTAAAATTGCGAACGAGGCTGGCAAAAACAAGTGTATTGTTCTTGCATCCTTACTTGCTAATGACGTCTATATATTGGATGCTCTAGATAGCTCTTTTTCTTTGTTTAACTCATTTTACGAATTGGATGCAACTTCTGTTGAACATATGTGGTGCTTTTTCAAAAACCTAGTCTTGACCTACGTAAAAAACTTTATTCCACACAAACGTAAGTTGCAGCGTACACATAATCCATGGATTACGAAAGAGATTCCACGTCCCCAAAATAAGTTAAAAAGCGCAAAAGGCAGTGCAGACGCCATCCATGTTAAAGTGGCTCAGATAAGATATCGGAGCTAGGTGAGCAGCTAAAGAACAGCATTAAAAAGGCAAAAGATCTTTACGAACACCATGTTAATGTGGCCATGCAGCCACGTTACGTGGCTGCATGGTCATGTTAGCTATGGTATAAAATTTTTACGAACACGTTCGCCTTAAATACTTTCTTGTAACTTCACCAGAAAAATTTGGAAACACATTTCGTCAAAAAAAAAAAAAGTCTCCGCCTACAATCGCACTATGTATGGTAACGCTATGACAGATATCACAGCAATTGCCAAAGCACTTGATGCTTGTTTTGGTTCGGTGTTGCTCGTTGACGATGGCGCACACTGGCATTTAACAAATTTAATGACATAAGTGGCTGCATGAAACGTTACCTATGTTATCAAATTTTTTTATTTTGGCTCGGTGTGCTCGTTGACAATGGCCGCACACTGGCATTTGAAGGGTCAGTAAAGAATCCCAAGGTCCAAAAATTGTAATGAAGAGAAATATGTGTACTTTTCCTATGTGAACATGCCTCAAAAATTTTGCGAGAATGTGCTAATAAGGAAGTTACAGGGGTTATAACATCCGTTTCAGCTGGTTTCAAAGTTTCGCGCGGCCTCGCCACCCTTTCCCGCCACAGGAAGGGGGAGGCGTAGCCTGTCGTCGTGACTCCGCCCTCTTCGGCAACGTCACACGACGTCAGCAAATGACGTCATCGGCGAGCTCGATCAGTCGCAATGCACTTCCGCTTGCTGCGGCTCATGGTTGTTTATTGTTTACATTGTTGCACGTGCTCCGTAACTTGACGGGCAGTTTTCGGCTCTTCGGTATTTTTAAACCTTTGTGACAGTTCACAATACAGCAGGATGCGTGCTTGCTTTCCAAGACGACGAGGGGCGCGAAAGAAAAGCGTGGAGAACCCGTGCAATGGAAAACCAAGCAAGCGCGACCCGTTCGAGCTTTCGTACACAATGTTTTTTTTTTTTTTAGAAAAATGGACCGCAAGCACGAAGCGCAATCGAGGAGCTTGTCCTGGGATGTGTTCACTCGCCACTTCCTTCGGGAAAAACTTATTTCAGCCTCAAAAAATACTTTTTAAGAAAAGCACAAATGTGGAAAATATGCACAAAAGTACACACTTCACAAATTGCAATGAAAAAAAAAGTCTTATTTTTTTCAAATTTTGCCTTACCCTACGCTCTTAACAAATTTGATAACATAGCTAACGTGGTTGCATGACCAAGTTAGCTATGTTATCAAATATTTTATTCTGGCTCGGTGTGCTCGTTGGCAATAGCCGCACACTGGCATTTAACAAATTTTAAACATAGAACCTAATTATAATGTGTATATCCGAAGAAGGCATACTTATGCTGTTGTTAAAATTAGATGACAGAAATCGCCAGGCATAGATGGTACATCGAATACATTTCTAAACGTTATGTGGTATGGTGTTCAAAATATCTATGTCTGTTATTTAAGAAATCCCTGTCCAATGCTGAACTTCCAGTGACTGGAAGTACAGAAAAATCCCTCCAATCTCTAAAACACGTGTGCCATAAGATGCGTCATCATACAGGCCATTTCCTTATTGTGCACATATGCAATGCACGTGCAAACTAGAGAACATAATTTTTAAACATATATAAACTTTTCTTGAAAACAAATTCCTAACTGGTTCCTTCCAGCATGGTTTTCGCCGTGGTTACTCTAGAGTCACTCAGCTCATCGAAACTGTCCATGAGTATAGCAGTGGCCTTAATCAGGGTGACTTTATATTCTGGATTTGGAAAGGCCTACGACTAAGTTTCTCAGAAAAATTATTATTGAAGCTAAAACCAATACTAAAAACCACATTACTAGCCAGGCCTTTCATGTAGACGTCAAGTCTGTCCATTGACGACGTAACTTCGTGCACCATTTAAGCACTTTCTGGCATCCTACAAGGTCCGTTCTTGGTTCTCTCTTTTTTTCCTCTGTGCGTCAACGACACATTCAAACATTCCTGCTAAAATATGGCTCTTTGCTGATGATTGTGTGATATATACTGCGCAGCTACTACACCCAACTACCAGTTTGCTGACTGAATCCTTGGGCCGAATTCATCATGGTGTGCAACTGGTAAATGACCATTAACGAAAACTGTGGCAACGACAATTAGTGGCAAGAAGTACCTTGCCCAAACTGTTTGATAATCAACCCTCTTCAGTGGTAATTAATTATAAGTATTTGGCAGTCATCATCTCTCATACTCTTAGATGGAACGTTACATTAACTACATATAGAGGAAGGCGATGGAAAACTCTGATACCTAAAGAGGTGCCTGGGTAAGTGTACATCAAAACATAACTTTTAGTGATAAAACCTTTATTCGGCCATTTCTGGGATACTGCGCAGCTGTATGGGATCCATTTAGAGGACCTTTATAACAAATACAGTTGGCAGGCATCATCTACATCTCTCCTAGAAAACATGAGCTTGAGAAACTAGAAACTCGGCAATACTGCTAGCGAGTGAAACTCTGATCTCCTTTCCCATGGACAGCTAGGTATTAGAAAAGATACATACCTAAACAACGCTCGCCGAGAGCTTATTCGGTCCCATAATGCTAAGAAAAAGTAACAGAGTTTTCAGGTCACACCAACTAATTTCAGTATTCTCTTATCCTGAGAACTATACACAAGTGGAATTCACTGCCCACCGCTGTAGTCGAATGCCCGTCGCTACCATCTCACCTGCATGCTGTTCAATCCATAACAGAGAGCTCTAATGTAGTAGGGTGTGTCCAGATAAGATCGAACACGAGGTCCCGTCACCATTCCCAATTTTGATGAAACCTGCTGTAGGTCTAGGCATTACAGCCAGCACAATGGTTTGAAAGTTAGGTCTGAGAAAAAAAGAAATTGGTTCGCCTGAAAAAAAAATATACAAATTTTGGTCACAAAAAACACTTTTCCGCCAATTTTGCGATTTCTCAATTTTGAGCGCACATAGAGGAAAACACGGTGCACTTCTTGGTCAGAATATTTATTCCCCTCAAAGAACAAGTGAAATATCATTTTACGAGTCTATTATTTTCCTTGCTGGTCGAAGCATTTTTGAAGAAAAATCACAAACTTGGCAAATCGCACAAAATACCCGTGTTTGAGGAATTTATTGCTGCGAACAAGTTCAAGTGAGGATAATAAAAATCGGTACATATTAAGTTTGATACTTTCACTCCCTTTTAAAATAATTTTGGTGGTTTTATCGCGCTACATTTTACTCGATAACTGGGCTGAAACGTAAGTGATTTAGCAAAAACGCCGAACTTTGAAAATGGGTTTTCTCAAAAAGGCCATTTCTCATTTTTTTAAAAAGCCCTCTGATTGAAGCCAAGGACGTCATCTATCATTCTGCATAGGAAAACGTTGCATTATTTTGGTTGCTAACGAGTTATAATGCGTCAAATGTGACAAAGTCAGCCTAGCGGCCGCGTTGTTCGTTATGTGCTAAAACAGGATATAAGTTGTTCAATATACTTGCACGTGACATAACCACGAATCAGCAGCTCCACGCCAACAAATGCGCAGCCAGGTGTCATGTTTCAGTAAGCTTAGTCTTGCGATCAGCCGCTTGACAAACCCGCAGCAGCGGCCGCTCAATGCTGCGGGCGCTCACATTACATGAGTGCCGCTTCAACTGCGGAAGAGCGCTGCTTGCGTGCCAAACTACGCTCAAAGGACAAACAAGAGAAGGAATGCATCACTGTGAAAGTTAAAGGCTGTTAAGTGCCAACAAAAGCCAAATTATAAAACGAAAACCCACATCTGGCGCCCAACGGGAAGGACCCCGCCCCGCCATGTTCTGCCCGATCATCGCCCGCAGGATCCCAGCAGCTCCTGATTTCCGCCCCCTGCACGGCGATATCGCCTTCGCGGAGCTATGGGCGCTGAAACGGGCGTTCCTGGACGCGTGTATCCCAAACATATCCCCTAGCATGGCTGGGGCCCATACTGCGCCGCTATTGGCTGGAGATGGTCACGTGACCTATGCGCACTTCCGGTGCTTTTTTTTGTGTTTTGTTTGTTTTCAAGCAACATGGCGGTGCCCATATTCTAGTTTGTTTTGCGCTGCCGCGCTGAAGCCGTGCCCGCCGTAGAGATGACGCCGAAATGTTTGGGCTTCTGGGACGGCGGCGCCTATTGTCCGCTGTCGGCCGCGTGGAAGATACGGCAGCACTTGTACGTCTTCGGATGTTGGCTGTTTTAAAGGGCCAGTAAACAACCCCGATGTCCAAAATTGTAATGAAAAAAAATATGCCACTTTTGCTATGTGAACATGCTGCCACAAGAATTTTGCGAGTACGTGCCATAATAAGGAAGTTACAGGGGTTAGAACATCCGTTTCAGCTGGTTTCAAATTTTCGCGCGGCCTCACCACCCTTCTCCGCCACATGGAGAAAAAGGAGCTCGTCGTCGTGACTCCGCCCACTTCGACAACGTGACACGATGTCAACAATTGACGTCATGGGCGAGCTCGATCAGTCGCAATGCACTTCCGCTTGCTGCGGCTCCTGGTTGTCTATTGTTTATATTGTCGCACGTGCTCCGTAACTTGACGGGCAGTTTTCGGCTCTTCACTATTTTTAAACCTTTGTGACAGTTCACAATGCAGCAGGAATGCGTGCTTGCTTTCCGAGACGTCGAAGGGGCGCAAGAGAAAAGCCTGGAGAACCCCACTTGCCGCGTGAGCAAGCGCGACCCGTCCGAGCTACCGGAGATTCCCCTCTCCCCGCTCGATTTGCAGCCGGCAACTGAACAACGCTTCGCCTCATGTCGAAGGCGAAGTGCGTGCAGGTGCTATGCAGCAAAGAAACGTTGCTATGCAGTGCGAGGAATATACGCGCGACAACTGCGTGGCCGAAACCGCATCACCGCAGGGCCAAAAAACAAGGCGCAGTTTCGTAGCGGTGGGTGGGAACAGGAACTGACGTTAACTCGACTACTGTTTGTTGAGACCTGGTTTAGACCAATCGACGAGCTCAGTGTACGTCAACTCGGCAATCGCCGAGTTGACATCACTGTGCGTACGAGGAGGATTGGTCAGGCGTAGGAAAGAAGCGGGAATTGTTATTCGAAATGAAGGGTCTGCGTGGCGCGCAGCGCTGTAATATTCGGAAAATGTGATCGCCGCGGTCTACTGTACGGATTAGCGAGCTTGTTTGGCGGGTGTAAAAAAAAAAGTCGCAGCCTGTTTACGGGCCCTTTAAGGTAAGTAGTTGTCTCACCTGTGGTATTTACGCTGCGGTCTTCTGTTCTGCGCGTAAGCTACATGTGAATTTGTTTCAAAGTTGCAGTCCTTTTGTGACGGGGTGCTGCTTCTTGCTATACCGCGCGTTCACCCAAGAGTCCTTTGCCATCTTTTTCTTATGACGCGATGCACCGCCTTAACACAGACTAGTGCGATGCTGTCAACATTTAGCAGTAAAAAATACACGGTGAAAATAAATCGTGTTTCGTAAAGGCAGTGTCTAGCTTGCAAGGGTTGACGTTTGGGCAAGTTGGTGTGGATTCATTTCAAAATGTTAACAGCGCATAGAAAGATTAGGAAGGGACAAGACAACAAAGGTAAAGAGCGCTGACTTCAAACTAGTCTTCATTTCGATAAGAAGTGCCTATATACATGGCAAGGGAGAGGGTGCTAGACAAGAAAACAAAGAAAGGATGCACAGATGCTGCCATCGTTGCCTCATCATCTCCAATACAGCGTGCATATCACCACATGTGCCCTAAAATCCAGCCAGGTAATCAATTTCTTGATTTAGAAGCGCAATAGAGGGAGCACTAACGCACTTATTTCCTAGCTTATGTATGAAATCAGCTTCAATAACTTCGCGAGTTAGCACACACATTTTAAGTTGCTAAACACCAGTAGTTTACCATGTTTAACAGAATAAATTATGCACACATGCATGTTACTTGTCTATGATGTCCCAAAGGGTGAAATTAACCCACAGCGTCTCGACTTTCTGCTGACAGCCCTAGATTTCTATATATCCATGACATCAGGCTACATGACATTTCCTTGTGATACACATCTCATTTGCTAATCAGTACGGCTTTCCCGATGCTTCAAGATGCATAAATTTCCACTCATATACTGTTTACTATCAGAAAGAACCAGCCTTGTGATGATGCCTGTGCTTTCAATGCAGCCTAGGCATTCGAGTTAAGTGGAGAAGTACATGCTGTCGCACTTTATGGCCAGACTCGTTAGGCTTTTGGTTCTTTTGCAGTTAATGAAGAATTCATATATTGTAAATTCAAACAATGAGCAACATGAAATTTGCTTAATGAAAGGCTTCGCATTTTATTTAGACAGGTTTTCTTAACTTGCACTTTTGCCGAAGAAGTGGCACCGATATACAAGGGTTGTATTTCACCATGCTATCCCAGCAAAATCCCGCCACCCACTGCAGTGGGCTGACATTGTTTATAAATTCTGTCCATTGTACGATATTAAAACTTCAGTGACCTGCATAAATCCATTAGAAGTCAGAAGAAATAGCAATCAAAATCATTTTTTTTAATTACCGAACTCGAACGCCATGTTCTAATCACATGTGCATACTTCTTACTGTAGTTAATACAATCAGTCCTCACATAAAAGACTGGAGTCACACAAAAACTTGTAAGTCTGCGCTTGTTTGTCACTTCCTTCTTAGTGTCCTGCCCAACAGTCAATTCAACCAAGATGAACGCTCACCAACTAGCCCAAATTTCTACACTGCTTACTCATGATACATAGCAACTTCAGCTTCCACCTCCCCCTTCCCAGTGTTGCGGTCTGGGTCAGTACAACAAGCTCTCATACAACCTTCCAGGTTGCATGAGATGGCGGCAAGCACTGTGTGCATGTCTTTGCTGCTCAGGTCGTCACAATGGGCAAAGTTGTAGCACAAATGACGGTTAGGTATGAACATTATTGCTGCGATTTACTTGCCCATCACCATTAACTCAATTTAATACACATGCAGACCCTCGTTGGTGTTCGCCCAGCCGTACGTATACTTTGCTTTGACTAACAGCCGCCCTATTGCTCGTTCACCATCACCCCAACCACGCCGCTATTCCATGCTGACAACTAAGTATCATCTTGGACGGAAAACGAGATCATGCAGCTCCTGGAGGTAGTGCTGCATCATTTTCGACTGATCCCAGTCCTCCGTTGACACTCCCTACGAACAAGAACCTAATAGAAGTGCATGTTGTCAGTATTTCTTTGACGGCATTGTCGATACTGGAGCTCAGGTGTCCATAATGAGTGCTTTCTCTGTCGCCGACTCAAAAAAGTACTCATGCCTGCTATAACTAAAGCCGCACACGTCACCGATGGTGGAACTGTTGCCGTCACTGGAATGTGTACAGGTTGAATAAGCATTGCCGGCCACCACGATCTCATCTATTTACGGTGCTCAACAATTGCTCTCACGACCTCATCTTAGGGATGGACTTTCTATTGATGCATTCTGTCATGATCGACTGTTCCACCGGTACTGTTTGCTTGGATCTTCCTCATTAGCCAGATACTCGCCCCAAACTCCACAACCCCTGTACCACAGTCTTCAACCACACACTGCCTAAAGCCCTAACATTCATTGAATTGGCAACAACTTCACCTGTGCTTGATGGTGACTACGTCGTCACGCCTATTCCTGATGTCCTTCTAGCGCACGACATCGCGGTGCCACACTCCGTTGTAATCGTAGCTGCTAACCGGATATATGTCACCGTTATCAACTTCAGCTTCGTGATGCAAGTGCTACCTCAAGGAATCTCGATCACCCCGCTGCGATCCTTGTCACGTGATCCCGTCACCACTTTTGCAGCCAACGTGTGCTCAGATCTTCCTTGTTGCCCACCGGATGCCAGATGCCTCGACATGGCATTACGCCCCTTGATCGCCCCAGACCTCAAACCTAAGCAATCAGCCGCCCTATGCCGCCTTTTGGCATCCTACCACGACATATTTGACATCAACAGTTAACCGCTCGGCCTGACTTCACTTGTAAAGCACCGCATAAACACTGGTGATGCTGTTCCCATTCACCGCTGACATATCTGCCGCAGAGCAAGGTCATTCAAGAAGAAGTGAACGAGATGCTAGCCAAAGGCATTATGGAATCCTCATCAAGCCTTGGGCATCGCCCGTCATACTTGCTAAAAAGAAAGATGACATGTGGCGTTTCTGCGTTGATTACCACCATCTAAATCCAATTACAATTTTCTATCAAGTGTGTAGTTGTCCTTGAGAGTTTTTTTTTTTCTGCTACACAGCTGTCGCCTGTCTACTACAATGAGAACTAAACATCAGAAATGTAACTTAAGTACGTATTTCAAGCAACCATCATCTTTCTTTTTTCTCTCTCTCCGAAAAACTGCGAAAATTTCACCTTGGTGCAATACAGTGCTAACTTAAGTATGTATTACAACGGTAAAATGTATTCGAGTGACTGCCATCTTTTTTTTTCGCCGAAAAACCACGAAAATGTCTTCACTTATGCTTAATGAAAATTATGTGAATTCTGCAGAAATGTAGCAAGATGTAGCAGGCTCCACCTCATCACTGTGCAGCAGCAGGTGTGCTAACATCGTGGATTCCCACAGTAGCACTATATAGATAAACTGAAATGCTTAAATCACAAAAAGCCTTTACAAGCAATAGTCTTCATTGATTCGTTAAAAAAAAGAAAAACCAATTCAAGAGTGCCAACAGGGACACACCCAGCAAGAGGTCCTCTCAAATGTCAAGGTTTAACATGTACTCTGCAGCAGGTGTGCTAAAACCATGGAAATGTCAGCAATTCACGCAAAACCAAAGTTCAATCATTCCCACAGTAGCACTATACAAATAAACTGAAATGCTTAGATCACAGAAAGCCTTTACAAGCAATAGTCTTCGTCGATTCATTGAAAGAAAAAGAAAAAGCAACTCAAAAGTGCCGACAGGGACACACCCAGCAACAGGTCCTCTCAAATGGCAAGGTTTTACCCGAGATATCGGTACGCACCATTTTTATGTGGCACAGTGCCTCAGCAGTCTTGAAAACATGATAGCCACTGAAATGAGCCTGTGAAACTGAAGTTTCACCGGGAATTCGCAACAAAAGCCAGGCGGGATGCAGAGAGAGTGGAGAGAAAGAAGTAAGCACAGAGAGAGATGGAAAGATTGGGACAGCTACGCATAGTGGTGCGAAGACGAGAAACGGCAGAGCCATTCTGCACCTCCTCACTTCACCCCATGCTATGCTGCACTACACAAGGCTATGCTATGCTCTGCTAGTGTACCTGGATAGCCGAGTGATTACAATGCATTCCCCCAACAAGTTCTCTTTCTTTCTTTTTCTGTCTTCTTTGTCTGTTTATTTCTATTTCTCGCTCCTTCTATCTTTCTTTCTCTCCAATAATGCTTTGGGCGAGATAGTTCATGTGTTTAAAATAAAAGCAGAGTGCAAGAAAGACAGGACAAGAGAGACATGAAGACGAGATGGGTGCTCATGACCAACAGGTTTATTAGGGAAAATTGAAGGGACATATACAGTCAGTAAATGACAAGCACCTGTGCGTGCATCATAAAGCGAATCCATCCAAAGATCTGCTACAGTTTACCGCAAAGCAGCCGAAATTCACTCCCCCACGAGCACACTGATGTCTGGCTGACACAATTGAGTCCGTCTTTTCACGTGAAATGACTCCAAAAGCTTGCATGCAACAGTTTTCTTGCTGCACCCCAGCACCTTCAATCCAGAAAAAGGCACACACCACACAATGTGCAAGAACAACGCTCCCCTTCGAATTGCGGGTATGCAGGTCTGAATCCCACCTCATCAAAAAAAAATTTTTTTGCCAAGAATTTCTCTTTTTCGTTCTCTTTCTCTCTCTGTGTACTCGTTCTCTCGCCTATCAGAGTAATTGGATCCTGTGCCGGAGAATTTGGTGCACATGTCCCGGGAGCCAAGCAGAAGATGAAGTGGAGAGCGTGTGATGATGTCTGTCTGCAACTAACGGTGCTTCTTCGACCTAAAACAGCTCCACTGTTAATAGAAAGAGAGAAGGCATACCACAGCCACGTGTGGTATAGTACAACAAGGAGGTGGGAAAGGAGAGTGAGGAGGAGGAGGAGGGATATAGTGTATCAAGGGGTGGGGAAGGGACACAGTGAGGCCTTGTACAGTACAGTATACAAAGGGGTGGGAAAGGGAAGTGAGGGTGAGGGGAACGCCACCAGCTCCTCTGTTTCCTCAGTCTTTGCATCAGTAGTGCCCAATTTTTCGAGTGGCCACACCAATAAAGTTTAGATAACCGCTCAGGCATGGTCGCGTTCATTCCATGTTTTCATGAAGAAGCGCGCTGCAACACTACCCAACGCAAAAAAATTTTTGTCATTGTGTGCATATTGCGAATATTCAAAACAATGATTGTGATTTCGTGTAGCTTGAAATACTAAAAAAGGGCAAATCTCACTGGTGCTCTTCAAGCATTCTGCCTGTGTCTGCGAGCCCATGGGATGGCTGCTTGACACTACTGCTGCGCAGTTAATAACACACGTGGTGCTTACCCTGTTTATCATACTTAACTCGATTAGTTTGTTGTCAAAGGCCTTTGGAAGTCCTTGCACTAGTATGCAGTCCTCACCAAAACAAAGACATCATTTTGTGATGGTAAACACTTTTCAACTACACAACCGCGGGAGATCAAGCGGCTTGATATTTTCTTTTGTTTCTTTTTCCAAATTTGTTACAAGAAATGTTACATTTGCTCAACAGAAATTCAGTGATTTGTTATTTCCAGATATATAGACTGCTGTACATAATTATGTGATTAGTATTGATTGCACAAACCATTAAGCCTATGTTTGTGATGCCGAGTTGCACAACAAAATTCAATGCAATCATCACACCGGAAATGTGGCCTGCCATGTGCTTCATTTAGATAGCATACCACTTTCATTTCCAAAAATTCTAAGCTTGGCGGCTCATGTGCCTTTCAATTGGCATCACAATAAATTCAAGCAGTTTCTTTTTTTTATGCATTTCTAGTTGCAGAAGCAGTGTGACTGGGAAGACCACCAACCTCACACTTAGGGAAAACTGTGCTAGGAAACAAATCAGAAAGCAACTTTTTTTCAACTTGTCCCCATACAGTTCAGCTAAAAGGAGTACCGACACAAAAAATTTTGAAGGCGAGATAACTTGTGGCATAGATTTGTGTGGAAATATATGCATCATCTACAAAAATAAATGGCTAATATAGCCTAGCCCATATTTAAAATCAACTTTGAAGTGTGTGTGGTGCAACTACATGCAAAACGCCCCACCTCACGACATCAACACCAATTTAGTTTTAACATAAACAACCAATACCCACTTGCATCAAAAGTTTGTCATGGCTGCCGTACTCCTTGCTAGTGCTTTCTTCTAGCAGCCATCTTCAATGGAAAGAGGCTTGCACGGCAGTACAAAGGCTGGCGTACTTGAAGCATTTCTGAAGGGTCACGCATATTCGCAACGTCCCAGAGGGGATTATAGCCTTTCTTGAAAAAAATGGTCAATGTAGTGCTCGTATGCGTGCAGTTTTGTGTGCTCACCAGGCAGCTATGTTTACATAAAAACCACTCTGGGTCTCGCCTTACTCGGCGCTCTCTTGAGGTGAAATTGCAATTGGTTGCTATTAAACTGTCTCCAAATAATTAACCGTCGTGTGCTCAAGCAAATGAGGTTTTCAGGCGTGATAAGTGACTCGGCGTTATTGTCTGTTAGTTCTCATTAATATTGTGTCTAACAAAGATAAACGAGCCCTTAAAAATCATCTGCTTTCCTTCGGCTACATATTGCAACAGAAAAAAACGAGATGTAAAATTTTTGTGTCAGTACTCCTATAAATTCACTGCTTAACATCACTGCAAGCACTGCTTAACATCCTTTCTGGGTTACTTTGCGTTAGCATGAGTTGGCCTATGCAAGCTCTTTCATTAATAAATGCTTCTGTCTCACATGCATGCACATTTTTAAGCAATGTGACATTTTTTTTTTTTGCTCATGTTTGTTGTGTACCTTCAGCTCAATGTTGCAAAAGGTCTGGTTATTTGTGTTCAGCATAGCCTTGGTGTCATTTTAATTGATGATTTAACATTGGGCACAGCAGACAAGCAGCGCAGCTCGAGGTTAGGACGGATGCACAGCAAAGGTAAAAGCAAGCCTCTCTTGCACAAGTGCCACAAGCAATAAGGAAAGCACGAGCGTACTGTTCAGAACAGTGCAAAGGAAGTGAAACGCAACGTACAAGTGACTTGGGATAGTACATGCTCAGTGTGAAAGCATGAGGAACAAGAAAGTGTGGGAGAGACAGCTTGTGCACAACCAGTCACAAAATTACCGCGTAAACAAATTGCAGATCGAGCGCCATGTGCGACCACTAAGGGAAATTCTGCGACACTTCTTGTGAGGCAGAAGTGCCGCCTAGCCATGGTTTTCTTGACTATCGAGAGAGGGCTCAGAGGGCATGATTCAACATGGTGGGAGACTCGAAGGAACATCCAAGCACTGCTCCGCACCCAAGGTTTTCAAAAAGTTAGGACTTGCATCTGCTTTATAATTTAAAGAGTGCGTCCCAATTGAAGAGAGGATGCAGTATCCAGCTGAGACGAACTGAAATTGCCGTGCGCCTATCGGGGCCATGGAAAAGTGTTCAGTGCCTGTATTGTGCACAACTGCACAGACAGCAGCCAGCTCTGATTCTCTCGAGTCTCATCAGATTCTCCACATCATCCAGCAAGCCTCTTAAAAACTGTTGCTCTGTCTTGTCATGAGGAAGTTATCAATTTCAACACGTACATGAAGGTTGGTCATAGCGTACACTGTGAGGCATATTGCTGCTCACAAGTACATGATTCAAACAATGGCCCCGTGCCTAACTTCGTGCAAGCAAATGACTAATTTGTCCAAGAAAATGTACTTGTACAAAATGTGTGGTAAGCACAGCCAAATTACCAGTCATTTCTTTAGATGTACGACCAGTCGATCTACATGTGAACACTGTCGTATCACACAGCTGTTCTTCATTGGTAGGGTTATATGATTTCCGGCTGTCTCATAACTACACACAAAAGAAAGATACTTTTTGTAGTGTAAGCTGTTGTGAGCTCACAATAACAGCCGGTTTTAGTGGCAAAATTGTTTGCCACCACCACCAGGGTCCATCGCAGCTGTCATCCTTTGTAAGAAAAAAAGCCCAGGGTGTGAGCTGGAATCAAACACGGAATCCACATGATAGCCATGCATCCTGCCATGTAGCCATGCAAGTGCTTGAATCTTCTTCCCAAAAATAATCTTTCCAGGCATCATGTTAGGTGAGGAATCACATTTACAGATGTAACAATGCTTGGCACAAATGTAGAATTGCACAAGAAAGCTTCGCACTCATTGCAAAAGGGCTGAGCCATAATTCTTCATCCTTATCATCATCAGTCACAGCATCAACAAAGTGTGCAGCTATGTAAGCACCTTGCAGATGCATAGTGGGTAGTTTGTTACTGTGCAAAATGATGGCGATTGGTGTAGTCGGTACCTCGTAAGTGTACTTGCAGTAGGCACCTTGTGAGAGTTTACTATGGGCTCTATAGAAGGCCACTTCTCGTAGCTTATGCTGCGACAGTGCTACGTGTTCCATGCAGGCCTGACATTTTTTTCTGCATTGACCAGTTTTCCTTTTGGCTTGACATCTTTAGTCTACTTGTGCTTGTGTGATTTTTTTTACCACTCTTCAACATTTTGTCAGGTCAACAGAAATCAGCACTGATAGAGAGCTCTCGAGGTCTTAGATGTAGCTGACGTCGCTTGAATACTCATAGTCCACTTCTTGCTGTCAACTCTGAGCTCATTACGCGGTTGGTTCTAACCTGCTGCTTTCTGTTGAACCAACCTGAAGTGTACCGTGCTGTGCGCGATTGTGGTGTACCAGTTGAGTATGAAAATATTGCACAGTAAAAGTGAACACATAAAAACATTAAAGGGACACTAAAGGCAAATATTAAGTCGACATTGATTGTTGAAATAGCGGTCCAGAAACCTCGTAGCGCTGCTTTTGTGCCAAGGAAGTGCTTATTTTGAAATAAAATCACGTTTTTAGTGGTCCGCATCGTGTTAGCGCGCTTCAAATCTCCCGCCTGAAAATACGACTCTCATACGTCACTGCTGCCGTGCCCAACGTTGCCCGCTTTTACTGCGCGGCCGCCGACACTAGTAGCAGCCGAGCGGAAGTAGCGGTACCCACAGTAGCAACAACGGCGCTGCGGCAAAGACTTGCTCGGATGGGCACATTCAAAGCCGTCACCAAGTTGCGGTTGGACTCGTAATCCTCAGTACGAGAGTGCAGCGAGCACACACGCAGAGGTTTTGACTGTTTAGCACACTGGCGCAATGGCATGACACTAAGCCACTTCGAGCGTAAGGGTTCATTCCGCGGCACCCAGTGAAAAGACACACTGGTTTCCTTGCTGCAGCACTGGCGTTGTGCACCATTCGGGCATCCGGCAATATCACACGCATGCGGCATTTTGTCGAACTTTCTGTCAGAGCGACTTTCACGAGCGCGCAAAACACGCACGGCAGTACGCGATCCCGAAACTACCACTGAGACGGGCGAGGCACAGTTCGGCGAAAACGAAACCTTTGAACCACGCACGCCGTTCCCCATGGCAACGCCACGGAGGTTTGTTTTCCATGAATCAAGCGGAAACGAACAAACAGCATTTTATTACGTCTTTTGATGCTCGGAATGTTCTTTTTTTACTGCTGCTAGTTTGATTACTAGTTTTTTATTGTAGGCCGACTTCCCTACGTCATCGGGATCACTTCGAAAATGTCCCACTCGTGGCGCTCATCATGTGATACATTTAGCTTAATTTCTCGGTAAGTAGGGCACTGCTGTTGATAATATTGCCGTTTTAGAAGTTGTCATACATTGGGCTTTCACTCTGACATAAATTGTTATTTGCCTTTAGTGTCCCTTTAAGATGTAATTTTACAGGTGTTTACAGTTGGATTAAGTGACAAATAGTCGGGTATTTTTTTTACCACTAGTATAATGCCTGCTGTGAGCATTGCCTCAAGAAATTTTTTGGAACTGCAAGTTAGAATATATGCCACTTTGCTCGGGCGGGTTTACTTATGAATAAAAATAGTTCGGAAGGAAACATGTTTCTTTTGGACCAGTAGGTGCAGGAGTTACTTCCAGCAATGACATGAAAAAAATAATTTTGCTTTGTGTAAAAATGTTTGAAGAGGAAGACCTTACAAAGTTTTTGGTACTGGGAAAGCATAGAAAGGACCCTGCAGTCTGCTGTAGGGGAGAGTCGGGAGGTTTGGGACAGTTGGAGGAATGGGACAACTCGTGTATCTCTCCTACAGTTATTTCTGGGACACTCGCGAAATACTCATTAGATGGCGCTAACATACCGACAACCTGGCTGTAATGGTGGACGTCTCCGGCGCCCAAAAGTAAGTTTCTGCTATCTGAGTATCTGCTACCTGAGACTGAAACGGCTTTTTAGTCGCCAGTACCAATTTGTCTCCCAAAACACGCATCATCGTCGTACTTTTTGCAAGAACAACTCTAGGCCTAATGCTCGAACGCTTGCCGTTGAACGTTGTTTACCTTGGCAATGTACCTAGGGAGGAGTGGGACAGCTGAGGTGCGGGTGGAACGGGACTTGTCCCAGTCCTCCCCACAGTAAAGTTCCTGCAGTGAGCAGTTAATGAAGCTTCAAGGTTGAGCCGAATTAGCCCAGCAAGCAGTTATTTTATTTATTTCACATGATAAGCTCTTAAATGTTCGGTGCCATGAAGATCAGATTAGATAACACATAGGCAGACTACATACAATTCACGTTAACAATGCCTGTACTAAGAGGACGTTATAATATTGATATTGCTCCGTTACAAAGCTTAAGTTACCTTCACGTTGTCGAGTGGCACGGGATAAGCGCGAACAGTCGGCTACAGCAGGAGTGCTGTGAACTGCGTTCAGTAAATTAGGTCGCGCGCGTGAATATTTGCATTTGCAAGTTATTGCTCATTTATATTTTCAGGAAGATGCCAAGGGTGTACAGAAGAAAACATCCTGACAGGGCTCAAGCATCGAACAGTTGGACGCTTGATGCTGTGAGATTGGTGTGTGACCAAAAGAAAAGTATAAGGGAAGTAGCAGAAGCTTTGAAGATATCGAAATCAGCGCTTGGCCGAGCAGTCAAGAAGTACAAGGATAGCGGTGACAAAGATAACATCTTGTTCAAGTCCAATTTGGTTTGCGGAATGATTTTCACCGCAGAAGATGAAGTGCTCTTGAAGGAATATCTGCTGAAGGCTAGCAAAATGCATTACGGACTTACGAGGATGCAGGTTTGCTCACTGGCGTACCAATATGCAAAAGCCTTAAACCGGTAGTGCCCAGCGTCGTGACAAGCCAACAATTTAGCTGGAAGAGACTGGTTTATGGGTTTTATGGACCGCCATCCTGAGCTGCCCTTCGATCGCCAGAAGCGACTAGTCTCGGTAGGGCAACAAGCTTCAACAAGCACAATGTCGATGCCTTTCTTTCAAACCTGAAGAGTGTCTACGACCGATACCAGCTTACTGGTATCGGTCGTAAGTATATCAGCATATCAGCAAAACTGCTAGCCAGCCTAGTTGGAACGAATTCATATTTTAGCCACTTGCGCGAAACAAACAAGGACGAGGAAAAGAGCACACGCGGACAGAGTGCAAGTGGTGTTTGCAGCGGAAAACAACGTAGGAAGTGTGTGTTCTAAGGTAAAAAAGATGTTCGAAAGCGAGCAAAGAGCAAAAAAAGATGTCGCATTAAGCATCCGCGTAGAAACCAGTTCGTAGAATGCGCGAAAAATCTTGTATAACATTCCTATGACGTGTGGCCCATGGGGCAAACAGGGCGATGCTGCAACACGAGACTAAGGGAACACTTGTCCAGCCTGAAAGGTCGCCGAGTACGTATTTGGCCATGCATTGTCAGGAATGTGGGTGCACACCTCAGCCTAGCAGCGCTAGCATTTTGTTCAAACACAGAAAACAAACAGCGAGACAAATCATGGAAGCCCATTGGATAGAAAAACTAAAAGAAGAGTGCATCAGCCATCCTTCCATTGCCTTGTTAGATAAAGAGATTTCGCTCTTGTCATCATACCTCTAATGACGTTTTCTTCTAAGTTGTTGCTAGATGTGCTTTTACGTATCCCGTTGCTGTGGACACGCAGATCCGAGGCTTTGTAATCACAAGATAGTTATATGCGCGAGTGATGTGATCTTTGAAGAGATCGCGCAGATCTTGTTGGGTACTTGAGGAGATGCTTTTTCAAAAAAAACCAGTTGTCAGATTGCTCTTGTCCGTGTGTGCTCTTCATCCTTGTTTGTTTCGCGCAAGTGGCAAAAACAGCATATCAGGATAATCTGAAATAAGAACTGTGCGCAGTGCAACAAAAAATGGATGTTCTAACACCATTAGAACAAAAGTTATGGTATGTTCAACATTCCCGAGTGAACTTTCAGCTTAAAATTGACTCACTCACGAATGTTCAACATACCATAACTTTTGTTCAAATGGGTTTAGAACATCCATTTTGTTGCACTGCACACAGTTCCGATTGCAGACCATCCTGATATGCTGATTTACTTTGTAACGCACTCAGTTTAGAAATAAACTTGCTCCCCAATAGGCACAGGAAATATTTCGTGTTTTAATAACTCCACATTATACAAGAAAAGTAATTGGATACTTGAAAACAGCACGAAATATACATAAAGTTGTCAAGTTTCATCAAAATCGATTAAGAAATGAAAAATTTTTAAGAGCACCTTGACAAAGCTTTGACAGGGGGGACACTGCTATAGTAGCAGTTTCTTGTGGGTGAAACTCGATCACATCAAAATGAAAAAACAAGCGCATGTGGCACTATTATACATTGCATAAAAAGTTTACTTTTAATTTAGCGGCATTTCATATAACAAAGTAATTTTTCACAAACTTCATTATACTGCTATAGAGTGAACATTGATTAGTGCGCATAAGGTAATGCACTTAAACCTGGATATAATGAAATGGACAAATTCCCGAAAAAATTCGTTGCAAACAGATTTTCGTTATATGCAGTTTCAGCACGAAAATTCGGAAAAGGAACGCACAAATTAACAAAAGGGGAACTGAAGGCAAAGCTCGCTCAAAACATTTATTTAGCAGCAAAAAAACCGTGTTATTTTGCGCTATTGCTTATTCGTGAGGGATGGCAATACTGAACGTTCATAGGACATCAATACAACACTGCTCCGTACTCGTCTAGCCGTGGCCTCCGAGATTGGCTCCGGCAACGTGCCGTCGCATTGCTAGAGCTAATAGCCAAGGTCACGGTCTCGCCAACACGCGGCACGGCGCAAGACGGCAAAGCACGTGACGAATCGACCTCCAAAAATCCATCATTGTCACTGTGGTCGCGGACAGTTTCGACCAGCACCTAATCTGACATCCACATTGTCCACATTAAAAAAAAAAAAAATTGCAAAGCTGCACGTCGTCATGCGTGCTCATGCGCACGGTGAAACCACGCACGTGCGCATAGCGTCGAAAACGAAGAGCGAACTCCATGTGAGGCACTGCCCCACATATGCGACGCAAACTCGAAGCATAACAACAGAGCAAGGATTTTTTTTAGTGGCGTCACGAAGTGCAGTTTACCTGGGTTCCATGTCCCGGCTTCGGCGGATAACGTGCGACTTGCCATCAATCCAGTAGAGGAAATCTGCAACAGGGTCGAATTCCAAGGCGCGAATGTTCTTGAGGCCTTGGATGGGCAGCATTATGTCTGGAGAGTCGTCAGCATTCAAGCCAAGTCGGCTAATGCTGGACTTCTGGCTGAACAGCAGGAAGCGGGTGGGCCTGCATGTTTGGATGGCTTTTATATTCCCACTATATGCAGTAATTGAATACATACTGCTGCTGCTACTGTTTGATTGTTAACTACTTGCAAAGATTTATTTTCACCAAGCTGTGTTTACTCTGAATATAAGTGACTATCACAAATGTGAAATCCACTTTCTAAAGAAAGCTTTAAGTGATGGGTGCAAAGCTGCAGTACTCACACATCCAGACGTGCCTACTGCAAAATCCTGAGCAAGCAACCGCCTAGGACTGCAGCGAGAATGTTCCAACAGAAAAGAAACATCAAACTCTCTTTTTACATAAAAGCTTTGTTTAATGGGCATTCGCTGTAAAACCTTGTTAATTTGGAAAACTCTATAATCTGGACTCATCCATGGTTCCTGCAAGAATATGCATGTTTAATGGCACAAACCTTTTAAATTGGATGTATCTGGTTGCAGCCCAGCTGAATATCAGAGCACACCGACTGTGACGCGCCACAAATTTGCAGCACCAACCAGTGAAAGTGTCTCTAGTGTCCATTCCAGATAAAATATGCATCAAATGTGTTTCATCACAAATGTGATTGCACTGTGATGGCCAAACTTAAGGCTCCATCAGGCTTTCTGTTGCATAAACAGGCGAGCAAGGAGAGAGGTGTCGCGTTGAATGTCAAAATCTTTTTGACATTCTACAGCATTGTGTTTCTCACTGCGCATCACCTGCATGCATGCATGGTGGTCAACCATGATTACATTGTCAGACGTGCCACACTTGTGATGTTATCAGCAGCAGTTCTGTTTTCACTTGGTGCACAATGGCTGGCCGAGTGCCTCGAAATCACATGGCCACGATTCTCTGCGGCAAGCAGTAGTTTAGCTCCAACTCAGTGCTACTCGCGTGCAATGCTACACTCCAAACCCCTGGCTGGCCACAAAGTTTCTGTGATGTTCTCTTCCTAGGCGTGAACAATCAGAGGAGCAGAGAGAAGAAGGCGTGTAACCTCCGAGCTAAGATACACAAGAGCAAGCCGCCATCATCCTGAGATGAAAAGCCCTGCTCAGCAGTGGCCCCTTTCTGCCTGGCAAATGCTACCCCTGAAGTTAATGAGCAGCCTCAAGGGTTCTCGTGAGAGGGCCCCGAGATGACTCTGGTGTCAATGCTCGCCCACCTGCTAAAATGACAAAGAACCGGCCATCTAAAAAAAAGCCCGACAATTTGTTACAAAATGTCAGTTTGGGTTGCTTAGCCCGCTATATCACTGAAGGCAAGAGCTTCTGCGACAGAATCCTCGAGCCCAAGAATGGAAACTGGAAACACGGTGTTACGCTTTTGTTGAGCATTCCGAGAAACGTGAATCAATATTGAGTGTGACAGAGGCCGAGACAAACCCGGAAAGAAGGCTTCTCCTCGAGTCCATTCAGAACAACACTGACCACCACATTCACACCGCAATGGAAACGAGGAACCGAAGAAGTGTGAGGAAAAAAGCACAGAGGAAGGAACCAAACAAGTTAAATGTTGAGGCCGGTGCCAGTTCAGCAATGATAACTGACACCAGCTTGACTTTGGCAAATGAGTCCTGCGGAAAACCTGCAACATGGCGGAAGGGTTATGAGAGGGATAATTCACAACCACACATTTGCAGCAAGAATCAAGATATTGACAACCATCCATTTGTAGCACAACACCACAAGGACATCCGTATGGATTTCCTTGTAGCTTCGTGCTACAAACTGATGGTTCTGACTTATGAGTGGTGGGAATGCCTTCCAGCATTTTGGAGCAGATATTGGAGCAGGCAAATCTGCTTTTGGAGCAGCTACCCCTGTGTTTGGAGCAGGCATGGGCTTTCACGAAATACACAGAGGAAGAACATTGTAGCTTTAATTTTGTTTAATGTTTCCTCCCTTTACATAATGATTTCTACATAGGCAACAAGCCTGCAAAATAAGCACAAAAATAAACAAAAGTAATATTACGTACAGAGGCGATGACACAAAATAGTGAAGGCTATTGCACACAAAAGCTGGCTGCAGCATGAAAACTGTCCATAGCAGCAGCACACACACACACATATATATATCATTAAAACGTAGTTTCGACGACAAAACCCTGACCGAGTCTCATCGAGCATAATTATGTCTTCGCGAAGCGCTTAAGCCGTAGTGGTTCATCCTACGTCTAAGGGTTAGTGCGTACACTGCATACCGCGATAACTTTCTGCGACATAAAAGTTTACTGCGCTGCTGAATTTGTCGACGCCACAATGTTTTCCATCTTTTCGAGAAATGCGGAAACCGGTCGATGAATGATTCTTACTTCCGCACGATTGTGGTGATGCCTTTGCGGGCAAGCATAGAGAAAGAACGAATGCGTGGTGGCAGCAACCGACGAACACGGCAGTTCTACTTATCGCTGACAACCTTATCGCAGTATCTTCAGCTACATTCTAGAGCATGCTTATTGTGTAGCGCTACTTTAAGCCTACTGCATGCTTTTAGCCGTCGATTGCTGCTGTTCATTGTGCGGGACTGCGTTCAAGTGCACCGCTTGTCGTGTGCTGTGTCGTGCGACCCCTGGTGACATGTGAAAACACCAGTGCGGTAAGGGCCTCTGTTAATGGCACTGGGCCTCCCCCATGCCTCTTAGCTGCCACCAACCCGGCGTGGCCATGCCGGTCATGTGACCCGTGCCTCGCTGACCAATAGCCCTTCTTCCCTCTCCATAAAACCACCTGCAATGGGAGGGAGACTGATGGAGAGCAGTCTCCCATCAGTCTCGCCAAAACTCGGTCTACAAGTCATCACTCTATGCGCCCTGCCGTCGCCCTGCCGTCGCTCGGCCCTCCGCCGGCCTGCCACGGGGTTATGCCGCGCTCCTGCCTATGCAACACATGGCGCCAATACAACACATGGCGACGAGGTAGTTGAACCCAGTTCTACAGGCGACGCCAGGAAGAGTACGACGTACGCGACATTACACTATGAGTCACCTTTTCTGCGCATCGGTGCTTTGGCTTCCTGCACGCTACAAGGGCGTCGGCCTGAATTTATTTGTTCCTGCTCCGGCTACTGAACGACACCACTTCCATTCTGCTTAGGCCTACTGCCACCTGCACGCATGGCTGCCCTGCTTGCAAACCTTCCTCCGTTCCTCAACGTTCCCGGCAAGCCTCCCATTCCATGGCATATATAAAAAAGATTTTCCAGTACACCTGAAGGCGGCCGGCGGAACCGGCTGGGAGGACAAAAAACGCGTGTCAGCACTTATCAGCGCGCTCGGAATTGAGGGCCAACGCAAATACTTCGCCGCGCAAGAGCAGCTTGAAGCGCAGGCAGATGGCACCGTTACAGCGTCGAGTTCGGGCACGGTGCCGAAGACAGAAGCGGCGACGGAAACGGAGTATGACACGGTGCTCCGGTTTTGGATGGGCTTTTCACCGAGACAACGAACGTGCTAGCCGAGCGGCACCTGTTTACAAGCCGCAAACAACTGCCTGGCGAAACTTTCCTCGAATTTGTCACAGCCCTCAAGGAGAAAGCCCTCTCGTGCAAGTTTGGCGCCACTTACAACGACAGAGTACGGGACCAAATAATTCACAGGGTCGCCAATGCACATGTACGGGCCAAACTTCTCTCCTACGAGGAAGCCCTTACGCTGCAAAAGGCAGAAGTTGGATGCGACTCGGAGGCGCTCAACAAAGCCAACGAGGCGTTTGGAGAAAACGAGCGGCTACTCGGCTTGCACTCCGGTGACAGCGGCAGCATCCAGTGCGTCGCAGCGGCTCAAAATGGCGGGTCGGCTGCTTCGCTGGCCCGCATGTGACTCAACATGGTGGTGGCTTCCTCCCCAAGTTAGGCAGCCGCACCCAAGATGGCTGCGCGGGCTCGACGGTGGGTGTACAAGACTGGGTTCTGCTGCCAGCCAGTAAAAAAAAAGAGAGAGAGAGAGAGGATGACCTTATTTATAGGTCTGGCGGTCCCATGCCACCAATTTCCGACAGGGTGGGCGCCTCCCAAGCGACTATGAACTCCGTTCTGCCAAGCACCAGGCCAGAAGTGCGCTTGTACCTATTTTACTGGTAGATACCCAGCAGCAGCAATTCTCTGCCTCCCACAGCAGTGGCGGATGCTCAACTGTAGTGGGTTAAGGTGCGCCCAGGGGCCTTTACAGAACCTTATAAGGCCACCTTTCGAGATGAGTACCCATTGACAACCGAGCGCCAGGTAGGTGTACTCCTCTACCCCTTTGGAAAAACCGGTGGGTTCTCGGTCGGCACTGAGAATCGAATCCGGTACCCCCACATTGGAAGCGGATGCTCAACCATGTAGCCACCACTGCGGTAAAAGGTTATGGCCCGCCAAACAGATTCCCTCCAGTTGTACAAGTTAAACAGGAGCAGGGCACCTTCCCAGGAGAGAGCGAAGCCCCACCTGTACCCATTTACGTTGGGTCATCGTCGGCCTTCCACCTAAGTGGAATCCCTTCCATGTGCGGTGGCCCCACACTGGCATGTGCTCGAAAGGGCGGGGATGCACAACCTCCGAATGTCCCTTCGTGCAAAGACAACTCTGCCCAGATGCAACAGCATCTTTGAGGTTACGTCCAAGGGACGCAAGCTCTACGCACATCTTTAAAGTGGCTGCATTGGCCACCGGCCCTCACAGTGAAGGACCTCTCACGTTAGTGACGGTGTTGTCCCGGGCCAACACCATTGCCACGTTGTGGTGCTACTTCCAAGCCCGAAGGCCCGGTTTCACTTTCTCGCCCACTTAGCCATTGCGGAGCAATGTTGCCCGTGGCGCCCACGTGGAGGAGGGGCAAGGGTGGGCACAGCCAGCGCTTCCTTAAAACCGGTGCGGATTACACGGGAACACCACCTCCCGCAGCGAAATCGCCTGTGTCCTGTGGACCTCCCACACCACAGTGTCCTGCAAAAGCTCAACATGTACTAGTGGCCAATTCACCAGCAAAGCCTCCAAAGCTGGATTACAGGGGCCCGCAAGTTCCCACGGCTTGAAGTGGGCTACCACAACCCAGGCCCAGAGATGACCTTCGCCTCATGGACACAAGCCTACCATCTGCACTGTGGTGGCTGACTCGGCCTCCAAGGCTTGGATTACAGGGAGTCGCGACCTCCCCGGCTGCAGGCCTCCAGGCAGTCTTCCCCCGAGTACCCACGCATAGGTTACACCTTACCCATTTGACGTGCGCCGCTTCCTAGTAGACTGGATTACAGAAGGGCGCAACATCTTCCAGCATTTGTGCAACATCTCCGAGACCGATGCACACGGCCTCCATTAGGCTGGATTACAGGGGGCCGCCACACCCTCCAGTTTCAGCGTTCACGACGCTGGTGTCTCACCTAACCTGGTACACGGCCAAATACAGGGCCAACCGGGATGCCGAATGGGACAAGTCCCACTGGTGGAGATCCACCTGTGACTGGACCAACCACCAGGGCTCCGCATGGATTACAGGAGCACGCACCTCCTACCCACGTCATTGTTGGTGGGTACCGGAGCCACTCCATCATTGATGACAAAGAGGGACTTCGACACGCTTTTCACTTTGAAGCATCGCCTGCCGCAAGCGTCAGTTCACTTGAAAAATTTTTCGAAGCACCGCATACCGGTCCTGGGCTATTTCCGCACGAACTTGCAGCACCAGGGCAAGCGGGCCTTTGTCACCTTCTACGTGACAGCACACGGCACTTCACTGCTGGGGCTGGACGCCATCCAGCAATTGGGACTCCTGTAGAGGCGCAACGTTAACGTGCGTCTTGCTACACCCATTTCCTCGCAGCTTCCTGCAGGTGTACCTCTGGGATTCGAGCACATGCCTGGCGGAGCCCTGGGACGTGTCGAGGACTACGTCCATCGGGCCAAGAGGTAGCAGCACATCGTGCCAGTGTTCGCCAAGCTGCGTCAGCTGCCTCTGGCGCTACGGCAGCAAGACGCCAGCAAGCTGCGCCGGCTCCAGGATGACGACGTCATCATCGACGGCCGCGGTCGACGGCTGCATTCAGCATTGCACATCAGCAACCCAAAAAGTTTTTCGCCTGGGACTGATAGGAATAGGTCTTCAGAGTCGGCTCATGGCAGCCACAATCCACCAAGTTCTTCCGGGAGAGATGGGGACGGGTCTTCAATGTCGGCTCTCGACAGCCGCAACACGCAAAGTCTTCCTGCAGGGCCTGGGTCACATCGCCCACAGCGGACACGTAAGCCCCCAGCCCACTTGAAGGACTACATCACAGACTAAAGCAGTCAGCGTCTTCTGGGGCTATACTGCCTTAGAGGCCCGCAGCATGGACGCAGAGGTCTAGTGAGCGTACGTGAATGTTCAGTGAATAGTGCAAGCTGGCACTTGTGTTTGGTGTTGGCGAACCGGATCTTCTTTTCTGTATCCTAGGTTGTGTTTGTGTGCTCCTAGGATTGAACTTCCGAGTTATGCAGGTTTCATTCCCTCAACAGGAACTCGAATGTGAAATTTTTTTTTCCTTTGTTGAGTGTTTGCAGATGTGCAACATAGCAATCATAAGGTAATTCATATGGCGTGAGCAGTACTGTTACTCTTAGCCCATCTAAATGCAGCCTGGGCTGCCTTCTGCCTTAGCCAATTGTCCGCCGCAATGTATAATGTATGACAGGCATAAATAGTTCACACATTTCAAGGTTTGTTCAAAGAATGTATAAGGATGCAATTCCTCCCAGGGCGGGACGATGTTGTGTCGTGCGACCCCTGGTGACATGCGAAAACACCAGTGCTGTAAGCGTCTCTGTTCATGCCACTGGGTGGAGCTTGGCCTCCCCCATGCTTCTTTGCTGCCACCAACCCGGCGTGGCCATGGTCATGTGACCCGTGCCTCGCTGACCAATAGCCCTTCTTCCCCTCCATAAAACCACCTGCAATAAATGCAGGAGAACAGCCTCCCGTCAGTCTCGCCCAAGCTCGGTCTAAGAGTCATCACTCTACGCGCCCTCCCGTAGCTCGGCCCTCCGCCGACCTGCCGCGGGGTTACGCCGCGCTCCTGCCTACTCAACACATGGCGTCAATACATCGTGCACCTAGAAACCTCAGTGCATTGACGCTTACCATAAATGCACACGTATGGCACAGCAAGCGTAGCGTTGCTCTAAGTATACTGCACGCTTTTATTAGGCGACAAGCCAAACGCGCCTCCATCCACTGCCAGGACCGCTAGAGCATTGAGGAGTGCGCATCTCTTGCAGAAAGCTAAACACTGCGGCGTGGTTGCAGCTGCCACTGATACTGAATTGAATCACATCGGCTGTAACAACGGCTGGGGCGCTAGTGACGCCATTAAGAAATGCAGCAGCACAAGCGCACAAGATGGCGACCATGACGTACTTCCGCTCACGAAGCGCTGTCCGCCAAACATTAGTTTCTGTTCCAGAACCATGTTGTGGTGCAGCAATGGCACAATTAGGCAAAAAAGACCCTTTTGGAGCAGTGTGGAGCAGTAATTTCCAGTCGATGCAGATTGGTGCAATTTGCACAGGTTTCCCACCACCGACTTATCGCTTTCATAGCTTGACTTTGAGAAGGCAGCTTACTATAAAGCTGTACACAGGCAATGTCATAATTAGACACTGCACAAAAAATTTTGAGAAGACAGCGCACACACATGCTGCAAGAAAATTCCCATGTGCTGCGAGCATTGGTTGCTTTCTTGTTCAAAGTTCATGCTGTGGCGCAAAAATTTAAAGAAGTTTGGCACCAATGCAGAAAGTCCAATACTAGCTTTCATTTGAATGTCCATATGCAGTAAACTCCCTCCCGTTAAGACAAACTTGGTTAAGATGAATTCTCACTCATGGGAAAAAACCTGGGCATGGTTGTTTGGTTTCCCATAGACTCAATGCGAGAAAAATCCTCTCAAGACGAACTGCCTAAGAGGTACACTCCTGTTCACATGAACCTTCACAGTGACCGCCAACACTGGCCATTCTGCGCAGCAAACATTGCACTCTTGAGGGCATTGAGGTGACCAAGAGAAGCAAAAAACAAAGCACTTTCTGGTGCAAACACGCGTAGCAAATAGGGAGGGAGTGAGATAAGTAAAAAAGAAAGGATAAAACCAGAGGTGCTGCTTTTATCAGCAAAAGAAAGCAAGAAGTAAGGGGACCCCCAAGCTATTGTCCCTTTGTATTCTCACGGCGTTCTACTGTTCTCCAGCTGGAGTATAAAGGAGTATAGAAGAACACAAGAGCTTGGGGCCCTTACGGTGACAGAGAGGCAAAATGCAAGAGGAATGCAGTGGTGATTCAACCAGTTTAGGTTTCGGAGCAATCTTTGGAGCAAGAAAAAAGACCGTTTAGAGCAGGTTTGGATCAGGCAAACTCATGTTTGGGACTTGGAGCAGTGCAACAGTACGTGTGTAAGATTTTAGTGCACAAACAGGAAATGGTGCCCCAATGTAAACAAGGAGACGAGACCAACAGTCAGAGAGCAGCCATAGCAGCCAAGAGGCTGTTCCCATGGTCAGTGCTGTCTTGCCTCAACATACTAGGTGTGCACTGCAGTGAAGCATTAGTGACAAGGTGAGCATGGCATACAGTAGACTCTCGATAATTCAAACTCTGATAATTCAAACTTTCGGTTAATTCAAACAAATCTTAAATTTTTGGTTGGCCCACTATGTTTTCAATGTATTTTAAAGCTGCTTAATTCAAACTGCCTCACTGCACAAATTCGGTTAATTCAAACTTTTTGCTTTTCCATGTCTGGAAATATCTGCTGCCTTTGTTGCTTCTAGCTGAACATTCACGTTTTTCTGTTACTAACCGGTGCAAATAAAGCTGACTGCCTGCCTACAAAATGGCCAAACTAGCCGAACCTTGCGCACCAATAATCTCCTGCTGACCGAGGGAAAAAAAACTGTACGGTCTGGCCTTGATCTATCGCATGCCAAACGTTTCTTAAAGTCACTTTCTCTGCGACATGCCATGCGAGAAGGTGTCCTAAGAATTAGAAGGCGCTAGCAACTGTCGTGGGATGCAACACATTTCGTCCCTTAATTACACATCCGTGCGTCCCTTGTGTAATAACAAGTACCAGTATTACCGCTGATGTCTAAAAATTTTACTGGCAATCATGCAGAGCAGTCTATGATGTTGCTGCAGCACTGAGAAACAATAAACATTGCAGTGTTAGTTGGTGTGTTGCCCCGAGTCATATTTATGAGAACTTCTGATAATTCAAATAAAATCCTGAGGTCCCCTCAAGTATGAATTATCGAGAGTCTACTGTATATGGTTTCTGAGAGTGACAGGTACCAAAAGATCATTCGCTCCAGGTTTTCGAGAAGGCAAGGAGTGACCACCCCTATGAAGATAACACACACATATAGTTACGCCGATTATATAACGAGAAAAAGCACATAAGTGAAAACGGGGGATCGAAGGGCTTCCGTGGCAATGATGGAAAGGTTGTTGGTGTGTTTGGGCCTGGCAAAGAATACTTTAGGCCAAAAACGCTCCACTGCAAGGCAAACAGGCGGAATAATGCACTTTGGTGCACTTGGCACAAGCTACACTTGAATAAGTGCAGTAAGGCGCAGAGGGACAGGATTGTAGCAAACTGGTGCCAATGGCACAGTTGGACCGCCACTGGGAGTGGGGGAAAAATCTGTTTTGCTTAAGGAAAAAGCAATGAATGCGATAGCAACAAATTGTAATGTTATACGAAGAAGGCTAGCAGCTAACTCTTTCGGATGTGACCTCGCGTAACTCAACAAAACGCTGGTTTAAGAAACGTGGCCGCTCCAGGTACGGAAGCGGTATTCGTGCTGTGAGTTCTCTAAATGCGAAGTAAGCATTGAGAGCGCAGCAAGGTTACGAGCTGTCTCCGACGCCTGTCACATGCACCAGTGATCGTGCCCTTCTAGCAACACAACCTGGCCTTCCGAAAGACGGACGAGGTGTTTTCTCTCTGCTTGAGCAGCAATCGATGGCAGGCCTCGCACATGGGCTGATGCTATCACGTGTGCCCTCCACGCAACGGAGAAGGCCCGTTTGTGTCATCTCTTCTACAGCCACATTTGTTACCAACGCTCGCAAGCTTTTCTTCACGGGTAGAACCGAGGCGGGGGATGATGATGTCAATTTAGACTCGGTACGGAAAATGATGGCGACAGCAACAGCAAAAACTCACGGACAGTGTCCATATACAGTCAACTGCTGATTTTTCGGACGCCCGATTTTCCGGACACGCTCGAAAATTCGGACGCTTTCGCGGCACCGTCACCGGCCCCATAGACGTCAATGTATAGGAACGTTCGAAATTTTGGACACTGAAACTCTTCGACGTCTGATTTTTCAGACTATCTGCCCAAATTGCAGTTCCGAAAAGCATTAATTGAAGACCCCACCTCTGCCGCATCTACCATCTCGTAGGTTCGAACCAGCGCTTTCGCGAGTCGACCTGTTTGAGACGATAGCAGAGTCCGAAAGTCAGCTTTGCCGCGACGACAAAGTGTTATGGGGTGAAGCAGACCAGAAACTCAAAGGGGCCGCTATGCAAGGAGGCGTTACGGCGGCAGGTGGCAAACGCGCCAGTACGGCTTAGTCACTGACAGCCCTTATGATAAGCATCTTCAGTTAACTGCTCGGTAGTGCATGTGGCCTAGCACAGTTGCATGCGTATTGCACGCATTTAATAGGCGAGAACCCAAACGCGCCTCGTTGCCATTCATGCTGCCTCTTGGCGCGAGACCTCTAAGTGCGCCACACAGATGCATTGCCTTCACGAACGAAACCAGCTTGCCATTGGAGAAGAATGTGGTGAGGAATGGAGTGGGCATCACGAACCTTTTCATGACAAATGCGTGCGTACGGTACAGCAACAGTACGGTGACAGCGTCAGCTTAGTTGGCGATGCGCTGCACACAACTAGAAATAATAGGCTTCACAAGGTAGCAAATGCTGTGTATCGACGGAGATTCAGTGGTGTAGAAAAAAATTATGCGTGTGCGCATCATTTACGTGCGCACACGCATCGGGGAAAGCCGGACGAGTTGTCAGTTCTTCAGTTACAGTCTTTTTCTTCCGCGTCATCGTTTCCAAACGCTCCATGCAAAAGAGCCGTAATCTATTCCACGCTTTGCTGGTATCAGCGGCGTTCATCATGAGACGGAAATTTGCAAGCGGCGGTGGGCACGCAGTTAAGCGGGTTTGCGGCAGGTACTGAATGCATTTGCGAAAGCCTGGGCGCGCACTAAAATGCCTGATACTGGGAGGTATTAAAGTTAAAGCTGAAATTTGGGCTAGTTGGTCTTGACTTAAATGTATAATATAGCGGAACAAAACAAGGACAGAGAAAGAAGCACACAGGATGACCGCTAGACTTCAACTGAAAATTTTACTCTGGACACGTGACATATAAAGTGTAAAAAACAACATCTAAACTGATGGAAACGTCACCATTCTGCCTTCACGTCAAGCTGCACGTGCCAAGCTACGCGTCACGCATGCGCCCTTCCAAGAAGCCAATCTCCTTTTCGTTAGGGCAATTGAGGGCACACTCACACACCTATCTGCCTCCCTGTTTATATACATGGCCTCACAGATCTCACGTTGTATCTGGTCATGATCCCTTCCCAACACCCGAATTGCACCAAATGCTGGGGCGCACCCACACCGCTTACAATGATCGGCCAAGTGGCCCCCCGCGACAAGCGATGAAACCGCTGTTCGATGCTCTCTTAGCCGGTCATTCAAACAGCGCCCCGTCTGTCCCTTGTAACATTTTCCGCAGGACAAAGGGATACTGTAGACGACGAAAAAATGCGGAAAAGTTACATGGGACAGACGGGGCGCTGTTTGAATGACCGGCTAAGAGAGCATCGAACAGCGGTTTCATCGCTTGCCGCGAGGGGCCGCTTGGCGGATCATCGGAAGCGGTGTGGGTGCGCCCCAGCATTTGGTGCAACTCGGGTTGGGAAGGGTCATGACCAGATACGACGTGAGATCTGTGAGGCCATGTATATAAACAGGGAGGCAGATAGGTGTGTGAGTGTGCCCTCAATTGCCCTAACGAAAAAGGAGATTGGCTTCTTGGAAGGGCGCATGCGCGACGCGTAGCTTGGCACGTGCAGCTTGATGTGAAGGCAGAATGGTGACGTTTCCATCAGTTTAGGTGTTGTTTTTTACACTTTATATGTCACGTGTCCAGAGTAAAATTTTCAGTTGAAGTCTAGCGGTCGTCCTGTGTGCTTCTTTCTCTGTCCTTGTTTTGTTCCGCTATATTATGCATTTAAGGTATTAAAGCTATTTCGGACGCGGCTGTGGCGGTTTGACTGCGGAATAAAAAAAGCATGAATTCGTTTTTTCAGACTGCCCGATTTTTCGGACGATTTCGCGGTCCCTAAGGAGTCCGAAAAATCTAACATTGACTGTATTGGCAATAAAAAGCAAAACAAAAGCAATAATGGAGACAAGAAGTGCCCGCCAGTACGAAACCGAAACCATGTTCACAGTGTTGTCAGCAGCCTCCCGTCAGAGGGGTCAGATGCAATGTCATTGCTGTCATACAATGAGAGGACTGTGTGACTGAGCACATTTTGTGGTCATTTTTCATAGGAACTGTGTGAGTAGTATCTGTTCCCCGTAAGAAGCCAACGATGATGTGCTGCTCTCATTATGCAAGCCACGGTGTGGTCATTGGCTAGTCTGAACCTCGCGATAAGCGCTTCCTCCATCACTGCATATCACAGAAAGGTTGCGCCTGGCTCTCCATACGCCACCACGACATTCCCATTCACAACTTGTCAAACGAGCACCTCACCGCTGTTTACGGCACCTAGTTGTCAAACCAGCAATGGTGGATCAGCTGTTTCTTTCAGGCCTACAGACGAGCACTCCCTCGGTAGCGTCGGTAACCACGAACTGAGGTCCGCATACATCGCGAGTTTCGTTAGACCTGCCTTTATCATTCTTTTTCCCATTCCCAACCTTCCAATGTACCCATTGTACATGGAATCGGGAAGCTGAAACTTTGCTTTCGAAGCTTGCCGAAATAGTGGTGCTTGGCGGTGGGAAACCATGGAGTTTCCTACAATACTTACTAGAGGGAACTCTGGTGCTAGTGTCTCGGGGAGCTGCAACGCATGGCGCTTCAGCTAGCATGGGAATGATGGGTAGTACACGGATTTGTCTAAACTTTGTTCTTTCGGCTCCGTTTGGCTCCGCGTCGCCTGTATCCGCTCTGTCGCAACCAACCTTGAGCTGTCTTCAAATCGTACGTGCTGATTAAACACGGGCACACTACGTCTTCAGCTAAATCGCTTTGGTGGGGTATAGTGCAGATAAAAGTGAGCACAGACAAGATATTGAGGAGAACCACAAGGGCAGTTTCTTGCTACCGCTCCCCCACTTCGTTTTTACAACTTTCCCATGCTATCCGTACAGCAATTCGTGCAAAGCAACGTATGTATTTAATGCAAGATAGGCCTTCTTTAGCCTCATTCTTTGGTTTGCGCTTCACACTAGCATCATAACAATGCCGAGCTGTAACTTGATTCTTTTCGTGAATATTTTACCGTGAGAGTTTCACGAAAATTTCATTTCGTGAAAATTTATCTAATGATCGCACCCCAAGCCTCGATCAACATTTTTAGAAAGAAAGTGAAATCATTATGCGACTAAATAAGTATTTTCTGCATGAATACGCAAATCCTGTTCTTATTTTGCATAAGAACAGTGTAAAAGTTGCAATTCTTGTCATTTCATGAGTTTTACACAATGTGACCGTGGTGCAAGACTCCAGTGTCTTAATCCATCCGTAACATGCTCTGCACCCCTCCCTTGCCGTTATCGGCCCCGTCACCACCACCACGCACACGTGCAGATTTTTTCACCGGCATTATGGCTAGCAACTAGGCTTGTGCGAATATTCGAGCAGTTCGAATATTCGCACAAGGACCGAGTTGATTGGCAAAACATCGGAAAGGCCTTTGCCCTGCAGTGGGTGCAGTCAGGCTGATGATGATGACGAGTTTGAACTCTATTTTTAGCAAATTTCTTGTCCCCACGGAAGTAAAAGGTACCCTGAAACAGCTTTGACAATATTCATACCTGCGAACCTCGCAGCATGAAAATTCGGAGACCGAACAGGAGGTGGGGGGTTCTTTTTGCATAGCGGAAATTACTCAGACTGACATCAGAAAGGGGTAAGGATGTTTATTTTGAGCTGCTTGAACCAAACTTCTTTACTTGTGAAGGCACCTGCCAGTTGCGGACTTCGCAAGCCTCAAAAAGTTGTCCGAATACATCTGCTCAAAACAACGTCCGGTTTGGCGACTTTTCACGATGAAAAGGTCACCTAGAGTCTTGTTTGAAAGCGAAGACCGAAATTCGGTTTCGTCTTCTTAACCATGCTAAAATCCTCTCACATCAGCATTGCTGTGGAATGGCAAGATGCTGCAGCATCACCTTTGACACTTTACCAAATTTCACTTCTCCATCGACACTAGTGATTCTCCCACTTAATCTGACCACTGAACATCAATCCTCTCTTCATTTAGAATGTCCTCAGAAATACCGTGTGCCTGCAGTTCTGCAAATTCCACTTCAAGAGCATCGAAGGCTTCTACTCTTGACTGATTCTTCCCCTGGGGCAGAATTTGCGAGAAGGACTCAATGAAGAAGCGAAGGCTTGTGAAAGATGAGTCGTTTAAAAACTTCAAATTAGCGACTTCCACTTTATTCAAGGTTTCATTCTTCAGTGGAAATTTGTGCCGTATATAGTCACGTGACAGTAAAGTACTTCCGAACAGTAGGAAAAAAAAACTCCTGCTTCTCACTGGCACGCAGTCCTTCCACAACAGACAATGTGCGGTCCGAAGACAAGATCTTCGTTGGCTTTTTCGTTCTTTAGATCTGAAGGGAACCTCCAGGCAAAGAGCAGGCTTTAATGGCAGGGGGATTGACAAACATAGCCAAAAGGTCCCTTAGGAACTGCATCAGAGGGACTGGAGCAGATGAACTTGAGCTGCCTGTGACTGAAGTGGGGCGTTGACTTTGTCAAACACAGGGATGGCACCTTCAAGGAAAGGCCATAAGCGAAGTTTCCATCAGAGGTCAGGACGAGTCAAGCTGGCACGTCCGGTACTCTCAGATGAAAGCTTCACTTTCTTTGCCGGGGTTGCATCCATCTTGCTCCTTCCGTTTTTGCTGATCTCGATGGACTTTGTCGCGCACATCTGCCAGAGCTGCAGCTGTCTTGGGGATCTGGTATGACCCCAGAAAGTTTGGGCACTGCTGGCTTTTCGGCTTTGTCTCATTCAAAAACAAGCTGACAAGGGCTGCCACTGCTCCAGCAATCTGGTCAGACACTTTCCCAGCGATAGCCACCATACTAAAAAAGACAGGGCGTGCAAACAAGGACACATAAAGAAGTCAGGACACCACAAACGCCGACTAACAACGCACAACGGCTGAAAAGAAAGAAGGCACGAAAACTTATCTGCGCATGCCCATGCAACAGGCGAACCTATCAATCCGGCACGCGTGGCGGTCTACGTGGAAGATAACTGTTAAGGCATTTGATTTCATCTTTATGCAAGTTAATTGACGGTTGGCTCACGATGCGCTACCACTATTCTCGATATGCCATGCTTCAATCATCAGGCGCGTTTCTTCATTCTATGACGGTACAACATTGCGCATTCATCGAATTTTGGCGTGCACTTACAATCTCGACAATGCAAAGATAGATTAGAAGGTGAGCCCTGTTAGCGATCTCTTATGTTCCAACAATCTCTGGTTAATGCATCGGCCCGTTTGTCCTACGCAGAAGCGGCCGCAGCTGAAAGGGACCTTATACACCACACTCGTACGGCAATCAGTGAATTTGTTGGTGTGTTTTACGAAACAAATATCGGTCCGCTTCTTTTCTTTTACTGGCTCAATCTTGCTCTGCACAGCGGCACAAATCTTACCTAGCTCATTGGCAGCCGTGAAAACAACATTAACGCCGTATCTACTTCCTACTTTCTTTAGCCTAAGATGCAATGAATGTACGGAATACCTACGACACGTTTCTCCTATCGCTTTCTGAAACCATGCTCGGACTTAACACAATAGACTTCTTTAAACGTTTCAGCGACCGTGGCACTGCATCACGAGGATACCCTACATCTAAAAGAGCGTAACCTGCGCGTTAAAGCTATCACTCAATTTGTGCTCACACGACTTGGTGAGGGTGATTTAAGGCAAGACATGGCGATGCCGTTTTTTACAACCTTCGAGTGCTTCGACAAAAAATTAACAGCGGTTTCGAAGATCTAGGAGAATACTGCCAGCACACGTGGTTCTTCTGGAACGTTAAGGAAATGTCTAGAAATTGCATTTTATTATTCTGAGGCACCTCTTTAGTAAAGCTCAGCCCACTCCATTTAATTCAAATTTTTCGCTCACGGAAGTTACCACGTTTTCAAAGTCCTCACCACTACAAAAGATCAAGTAATCGTCCACATAACGAAAAACCTTAATAACCGAATTACCTAAGACGCCTTCCAAAAGATTGTCAATCTTGCTAAGGTATAAATCCTAGAACCGGAGCAACCTTAGAAACCAATACATATCCCTGATTTCTGCACATAAACGCCTTCCTTCCACCTACAAGCGTCGACTTGAAATACATGGAAAGGATTTCTAGAAATGCCCCGGTAGAAACACCCCTTTATCGGTGAAACCGTCTGGTGCTCTTGTTCGTTAATACATTCATTAACACAATTTAACAAGTCCTCATGCGGCAAAGAATAATACAGGTCTTCAATATCCATACTAAAAGCTTACAACAGCCGGGGTTCTCCTCTGAGAGGAACTGAACTAGCGCTGAGAATTACGCACGGAAAGGGTCTGAAAAACTCAAAGAGGTTAAGCAGTTCTGCAAATAACTAGATACAGCGACTTGCCAGGTGCCTTGCTCTGAAACGATTGCTCGAAAGGGGATCTCGTTCTTATGTTTTTGGCTGAAAAAAACAATTCTAAAGTAAGTGATTTAGCCTTCTTGACATTACAAGCTATTCTCTCAAGTTATGTCTTAACAAAAGGTCGACAGCACGTTGCCTAACTACCGATGGCTTATAATACGATGGTGTATAAGGTCCCTTTCAGCTGCGGCTGCTTCCACGTAGGAAACGGGCCGATGCATTAACCAAAGATTGTTGGAACATAAGAGATCGCTAACAGGAGGCTCACCTTCTAATCTCTTTGCATTGTCGAGATTGTAAGTGCACGCCAAAATTCGATGAATGCGCAGTGTTGTACGTCATAGAAATGAAGAGAAACGCCCTGATGATTGAAGCATGGCATATCGAGAATTGCAGAAGTGTTGAAAGGCGGGCAAGTTGGTATAGGTTCATACTGAAATATGGCAGCGCAAACTAACGGGACACAGAAGGGGAACACAAGCAGGCGCAGACTGAAACTCGGATTTATTCACAGAAGATAATATATACCAGGAAAACATGAAGGGAAAGGGAAATACATGAGGGAGGATCCACCATAATCAGGTGTCGCCATAAACGAAATTTCACAATCTAAAAGCGATATAGAAGGTGAGCTGACACAACTATCGATATTCTTTTTAATGACTTTAAATGTTTTTAAATGCTTTTAATGTTTTTAAAACTAGGGAGATTGCGGAAGCCTTTTTCATTAAAAAGAATATCGATAGTTGTGTCAGCTCACCTTCTATATCGCTTTTAGATTGGAAATCTCGTTTATGGACGACACCTGATTATGGTGGATCCTTCCCTCATTACCTTCCCTTCAGGTTTTCCTGGTATATACTATCTTCTGTGAATAAATCCGAGTTCAGTCTGCGCCTGCTTGTGTTCCCCTTCTGTGTCCCGTTAGTTTGCGCTGCCAAATTTCAGTAGAATATCGTGAATAGTGTAGCGCATGCGTGAGCCACCGTCTTAACTTGCATAAAGATGAAATCAATGCTTAACAGTTATCTTCCACGTAGACCGCCACGCGTGCCGGATTGATAGGTTCGCCTGTTGGCATGGGCATGCGCAGATAAGTTTTCGTGCCTTCTTTCTTTTCAGCCGTTGTGCGTCTCTTCAGTTGTTAGTCGGCGTTTGTGGTGTCCTGATTCTTTCTGTGTCCTTGTTGCACGCCCTGTCTTTTTAGAATGAATACTTACCAACTAGCTCAGCTCTGTTATTCTAAGATAGCCACCATGGCACGTGTTTCAAAATCTTCCGCACCTCCGTGTTGTGCATCCCTTGAAATTCAACAAGGCTGTCTTTTCGGTTGGCGCTTCTGAGGTAGCAGAAGATGTCCGCGAGCACCTCGTCGAATTTGGCAGGTAAGCACGTGGCTTCTTTCTCGGCCGCAAGAATATGAGGCGACACGGGCAGCCAACGACTATCAATTTTCTTGGGCTTCTTTTAGACAGCTGCCACGCGTTTTTTTGCCAATCATCATATTGGATTGTCGGCAGAATGTGATGCAGTTCTCAATCAGGATACCACGCGATTTGAGCGCATCCAGAACGAGGTTTCCAATCTTTCGGCGGTGGTCTCTCGGTTCCTGCAAACAAAGCAGCCGATTTCCACGTTTTGCGATTCACTCGACGCAGTACGTCGCCACGATTGGGTACATTTGCGGCCGCTGTCGTCGCTTCGTCCACTGTGCGATTGCGAAAGCAGGGGTTTCAGAGCCTCCGTCATTGTGTTTCCGGTATGTGCAGCCATTCTCTGACGATGGCAGTGTTTTCGTACGTCCGCACCCGTACGCTTCGCATCCTCACACTTCGGTAACATTTTCCAAACAACGGCCCGCATGATCACTAACGCTTAGCGGCAAGTTGTGGTTCCACAAGAAATCCGGGAATAGGCATTCTGCGCAGATCGCACTGGCTTCGCAGCTCTTTTGGAAAAAGCTGCCGATGTTGCCTACCCTTCCACAGCTACGAAACGTTACCGTAAAAAACCAGAATATAGGTGGACCGTAATAGGTTGAAACCCCACTTTTTAACTACTGAAAATCGAAAAAACGTAATAGAAAACCAAAGTATCAGAAAGCACGCGCCTTTACGTGTAAAAATCAAATTGCACAGGAAAATGCCATTTATTTATACGTAAGTTCCACGTGGCAGAAAGCCAGAAGTGGGCTCAAGCATTATTTTTTCGTAAAACGTCACAACCGTCTTGACAGCATTATTTGGACACCTAGAGGTCACTGGTAGCAATGACCCGAGCGCGGCTCCGGTGAACTGTGCAGCCTTCGTTTCCACCTCTAGATACGATACAGTATGGCACCAAAAACAAGCGTTGATGCGGGGTGTCGTCATGTGATCCGCAGCATGAACGCTTTGTGGTGAACTCGATCTGCCCGCTGATCATAGCCATACGTGCCGCTGCCGGCACGCAGGAAGCAACAAAGAAACAGTATCCAGCGAGACTGGAAGAGGAGAACACCGTGCAAAGATAAACAGTTATTGTTTGTGACTCACTGCTCCCACTCGCGTTCAAGTGGCTAGCATCCAACCACCTTTCCACACTGAGAAGATTTCTTCGTGCCTTCCCAGAATAAATCAATGTGTTCTTGAATGCTACGGTGAATTGTCGTCGGCCACCGGTCAAAACAAGAAAGAAAACACCTCGGAGCCCAAATAGATTCACAAGACAACAACAAAACGCAAAATTAGATCGCCCACGGCACACCGCTGGCGGTAAACAAAGCGCTGCCGATGATTGCGATGGCGATGGAGGTGGTTGATTTCAGTTGCCCATAGTGGCCAGACTTGAAAGTTTTTCTGCCTATGACCGGTACATAAGACAGGGGTCGACTTTTTAGGGCTGTTTTCTGAAAAAAATTCGACCTATATTCCGGTGGTAGTTGTGATGCTTCTGTGAGGCGATGTGCACCTTTATATCGGCCTTCCCGCCGTGCGACACGCTTACATCACAGGCACACAATCCATACTTGTCACCTTTCCACCAAGTAACAAAGCACGGAAACTCAGCTGTGTACAGTTCAGAAACACCTGAAAGTACTTCTTTGATTTTGACGGTGCCGTCGACCTTCTAACTGAACTCTGGAAACACGCAACCCCCCCAACCACGGCAGACGGCGTACACGTAGCGTACAAAATGCGGGGCCAAGACGGAGATGCAAAAGTTCTGGCTAGGCTCAACGGAAACGATTGCGGCAAGTGAACTAAACGGTGGCCGGAGCGGCAAGATTGTGACACGCGGCGCTGTCGGCGCTGTTTCTCTCCCAAGCGCGCCGATATCGACAGTGCAAAGCACATTGGGGGCCGCTTACCGCCGGTCTGCCGGCCACCCCTCCTTTGGAAAATAGAATGCGCTCGACAGTCTCGCCGCCGCCTCGTTATAGGAACTCATGAACATACAGCGCCGCGGCTCTGGCCGCCGTTCACTTTTGGCAATCTTTTTCGTTGAGACTGTACCTTTTTCCTCGCCTTCTTTCGGTACGGTGGCGAGTGCTTCTCGCGGCCAGCCTTCGCTCAGGTGTGCAGTGCCTAGAATGTACTCAGCGGTACTCTACGATATGGTTACAATGAAATGTGTGTGAAATCTAGAAGTGTGGTGGCAAGTGCTCTTCCGCAGCACTGCCACTGCCGCAGCAGGAAAGGCCGACGTACACACGATTTTAAAAAAAGAGAGAAAAAAAACCACCTCTGCTGTGGTGGCCACTTTTCGGGAGATTAGGTCCAAATCGGGGTCACGAGTTGGCAGGTATGAATACTGCACAGACGCATTGAGCCGGTAAAGCAAGTCCTAAGAATCATTTGCAGACCAATTTAAGCTCTCTGCATAAAGTGTGTAATATGTTACAAGACTTGAAACATGCAAATTGCTACAGATCACCGTGGCTCAGCCGAACGAGTTTTAATTTCCCGCTTTCATTCTACGTAAAATTGTTCCATTATACGCAGCACAGGTGACCGATCCGATTGGATCTGTCCAGTCACCCCTTTTTAATCACCCCTTCTAAAACTAACAACTGCAAAACGTTGCATTGATTCAGCAGAGAACCGCAGCTTTGATTGTCCGCAGCCACTACCGACGAGGCAGCTAGCGCTCATTAGGCCTAGCGCGCGGGTCGCGACTTGGCATGCCATCACGGGAAGCTTGCCTCAGACAACACGGATATTGGGTGTAGCAGAGATCACACTCACGAGCTATAAGGTGTCAGCATGCACGAAACAAAGCTTCAGTTCGCGGTCTGGAGAACAGCCACAGCAACTATCCTCAAAAAGTCTTCCAAGCTTGTAAGTCCCCTGTTTGTGGCAAAGGCAAAGGTTCAATCGCATCTTAAAGTGTTCACTTGCGGGGGAATCAACGTCACATGCGCAATATCTGTGTTCTACGACAGCGCAACTATTTTCCTGACAGAAAACCGACGCGCACCGATGTGGACGCGGGCGCCTGTTCGAGTGAAACGTGCACACCACAAGCGCCGGAGCAAAAGGGGGCAAAGGCTTCTCCGTTGCCTAGGCAGCCGCTCCCCCTCCTCACCCATGCACTCGCGCGTTTTCTTCCCTTTTTCTCCGCTCGTTCGTTCCACGCCCCTTCCTCCTCCGTAACGCCGTGGTTGCTCTCTCCCAAGCCGGTCCACCTCTACTGAGAAGCGCGCTCCCACCCTCGCTTCTCTGACAATTTTGCAGAAGCTGCATTATAACCCGTCTCGTCTTTCATCTCGAGGGGGGGGGGGGATGCACAATAAGTATACATGGAGTTCTATGGTAAAGTAAACAGAAGTCAGAAAAAACCGCATTATAGCCAGTCTTGCACTGTATGCAGTTATGTTATAAATGGCTGAATAATTCAGGTTGTCACCTTGCTTTTAATGCAATTTCAGACCGCAGCTCTTTTGTTTCTGTGGCACGTGACGGCTATCGACATTGCACATTTGTCAAACAGCGTGGAAAACAAGTGGTTCTGTGAACATGATAGCATCGGCATTGCACTGCTTGGGCAACAGCCGAGGTTTTGATGACAAGCTGCAGCGACAGAACAGGCACGACAGCTTCGCTTATACCGTACTGCCTCGGTGAGTTTGGCCTGCATTTCTTTCGGGTTCTCGTGTGACGTTCAGCCAACGTGAATACCTCTCTGCCAGCGCAGCATCAGGCTGCGGTCTCCGAATCTTAGGCTCAAGAAAATTGGCTTTTTCACTTTGTCGAAATTAATTTTTTACTGGCATAGAGTTCAAACACTCTTACCGGCACTTCGTGCGCACAAAACAGAAGCTTTGCGAATATACTTCACTTAAAAGGTTGAATTTCATATTCACAATTCAACAATTTAACGGTTTCAATATAACGAAATTGCCAATTTTATCGACTTTGTTATATAGAAGTTTAACTGTAACGAACTTCCTGACTGCTGATATGCGTAACGTATTTTGACTTATTTTTGCTGTCTTGCATGGCTTTTTTTTTTTACTTTAAGAGCATCAGTTGTTAAGGTATTGTGTATTCGACTATACCTTGCGTACCCTTCCAAATAATATTTTTTTATTGTTTTTACTTAGGTGTGTCCCCCCCCCCCCTTCCCTTATGTATTACCCCAACAGGGGCCTTTAAGGTTTAATAAATGATTATGATGAAACGATGTGCCTAGCAAAGGATCGAGACTTGGCCTTGATAGCTCTGTAACACAGTGTAGGGCTCTACCACTATTGGAAAAGTGCAGGAACTCACGCTGGCAGGTGCGGTTATTGGGCCCCAGCAAATGGTGGGTGGGGCATGCGCACTGAAAGCCCCGCAGGCCCGGCACACCCAGGCACAGATGGGAGCATCCCCCGTTGTACACCGCACACTGGTTCCAGCCTGGGAAAAAAATGTTGTTCATTGTATAACTCTGTCTCCTGCCTGTACTTTATGTATGCTATAGTTGCATGGATCCATACTAGCATTCTGCTAAGGATTCAGATGTTGCTAACATGTTTTTGTTTCACTGTATTTCCTTTAATATAATAAAGTTCAAAGTTCAAACTCAGCCGGGATCAATAAGGTTGACCTTCTGAGAAATTGGGCAGCACAACAGCTTCCCTGCCATATACAGTAAAAACTCGTTATCGTGTACCTGCAGAGAGCATGGCATAACTATGCACTAAATGGTGCGCAGCAACCGCCAAGTGCAAATTTGAATCTCCTGATGCACACCACCACCCGCTCTCAACAAAAAATAAATCCAACACCACAGCAAATATTGCCCAAGGTACTAAAATGCAATCTTTCTGGCAAAGAACAGAAGCAGAAGAATTCTGGCTCTCTGACACGACCGTCCGATAGCGCATGGTAGGAATGCAAAGGAGAGTTTCGAAATTATTACAAGGTCTGGAACACACAGTGAGTGAGATAGCGACGCAGCGTATGTACGCGCATACTGGCTTTCTGCAATACACGTGTGCGCGTTAGTACAACGATTTACTGTGTGAAAACCAACACAGTTTCATTGAAACGTGGCAGTGCCATGTGGGGTCCCCTTCCCAGCTTGTGTGCAGCCTCCCACACCGTTACGGCTATCACTGCTGGGCGACTTGCCATACCATATGCGTGTCGTGCGAGTATTTTACGTACCCACATCACTTCAGACCACGTGCAGGCACAGCAATAAAAGGGCACATAAAATGCGCTTTTTGTCCTGTCTAATGTTTTTATTTTCATCTGCCAATTGAGGAGGCTCGTGGTATGTATCCATGATGCTCTTTCAGAGGCAGGCATGCTTGGCTTGTGGCCTAACAAAAGCGTGCAGCACACTTACAACAGCACTAAGCTTGCTGTACACATACGCAAGCATTAGTATGATAGTCGAGTGTTTAGTTTGTCTGTTCTTACGGTCCAACCAGCTCCCAGTTATCCCTGCCAAGCCACAGCGGAACGGCGCAAAACGTTTTTGTTTTGGTTGTGCATTTTCCTTCATAGCAGACTGTTTGCAGTTGCAGTGCCCTCTGCCCAACTTCAGGTAGTAGACAAAATAAAAGATCAATTTTTTCACTTTTACAAAGTAAACATACATATAACTCGCATGTTCATGAACTATTCAGACATGTTGTGCTACAGTTCATTTAAGTATTGTTTTGGAATGGCCGTCCATTGTGTTGGTGCCAGCTGTACCACCCTGGAAAGGCAGAAAAATAAACAACATGGGATCCCCCCGTGTATGATCGTGCACAGTACGCGTTGCCGATTCCTTTTCATTGACTGTAACCACTGACGCTGACCGCGCAGTCAGTCACCATTGCCATTCGTTATGGCGTGCACTCATAAGGAGTGTCAACGTGAGAAAAAGCATTCGAGATGCTTCATGTGCGCCATCCTTCAAGAGTGATGTCATCCATCAACTGAACTTGATGCAACAAAAGTTCATCCTGGTTACTGCTTGCACTAGGTACTACGAAACGAGAATGAAAAACAGGGACGCATAAATGATGGATGGTGTGCAAACTTACAGCTTGTTTATTCATACCTTGTAGCGTGTCACATAAAGGTTAGCATTATATGGGAGGAGAGAAGGTGAAACGCACACATAAAAATAAGATAAACAACAACACTGACACCTTCAGGAGCCAGTTGAAACAGAAGACAGATTAGTGTGGATCGTGTTCAAGGAAAGTGCTATGCCTCTTTTTGATAAGTTTTGAGTAAGTTTTCAGTCAAACCACTCAAAACTTATCACGATACATAGTATTTCACGTGTCAGGCAGGCAGTCAAGAACCCTTACCATCATCGTGTGGAACACAGCCTTCGTAACCAGCTCAAAAGATTAAAAGACTAGCCCCAAAGCATGCTTGTAGTGAAAAGATACTCAAAGGAAGAAAAGCCCGCCAAGGAGAAAAACGGTTGACTTCAGCAAAGGAGCGGTCAGGCCAAATGTGCATGGCATATCGCACCGCATCAAAAAGATAGGTTAAACACGTAGTGTCACTGTTTGTTCTCCGCTCCACACAAGGGGCTGTGTGAAAGAGTGAGCGCACAGCCCCTTAACACTTTCGTGACCGCGGAAAAATCGTCGTTTTTAGCTAGTCGAAGAAATATTTTTTTCCTGCCACAGAATACACTTGATGCTAAAGTGTAGGGTATCAAACGATAGAGGAAGAATTGGTCTTTCCAACAGTATTAATTTCAAACAACAGATTTATTTTGAATATAATAAAAATAATTACCAAACAAAGAAAAATGCATTAAAAAGAAAGAAAGATTCATAAAAACATCAATGCTACTCTGCGAAGGTTAAACATTAAAAAAAAATCGAAATATATGTTTTTAACGCAAAGCCCTCGTAGAATAATAGTGGAAATATAAGCTCTGTAAGTACAAAGATTATTTACATAAATACAAGAATATAGGCACTAGTGCCTATCATGCCACCGCGCGATGCAGGTTCTCGACGCGGTGAAACAAAGGCTGGCTGTGCATGTTTCGGGAAAAAAAAATTTTTTGTTCAACTTTTCTAGCATAGTTTGCAGTTCTGGTATTTTCCAATTTTCCTGTGTATTTGTTGAAATGAACAGTGTAGCCTGTTTCAAATCTGCAAAAGTCCAATATTGTACCCTCATTCGGCCTCTTTCTCGCTCATATACTGCTGAATACCATACCGACCTTCACATTTCACCATTTTCTCATCCACTGAAAGGTTCCGACGGGGTTAAAAGATAGCGCAGAAAAATCGTTCATGTGTTGCAATAGAGAAAACACGTGGTGAAGATTCTCGTGGGATGTGACGGTCGTCTTCTTCAGATCAGAAACACTCAAGAAGCCTTGAACCTTTTCCGTGGCATCACTGACGGTGGTCGAAGGCCTCGAAATATGTGTCGTCGACACCAACACCAATGCAAGTGCGGGACTTCAGATATTACCATGTACACATGGAGTGAGACGAACTTGCTCATCTTCTCTTTAGTAACCTCCCTGCATGGATCCGTATTTCTCACTGTATGTTGGCTTTTCGAAAGTATGCATCCACGCATACTACCTGTGTGGTTGCATATCTCTCTGACGACTTCTGCGGTAAAAAACACCACGAAGACGCCGCCGCGCAGCACACCGGAGCGTTGGGTCAAAGTCAGCTCCGCGCCGTCTTCGCGAAGAGAATTGCGCTCTTTCTGCAGCCGGCGCCAAATGCTCCCGCCCGAATGAAGTTAACACCTTGCAGATGACAGCTGTTATTTTAGAACGCACCAGATACGTTTACATCGACGCGCGGCAGCAATAAAACGACCCGAGGAGAAGACGAAACTTACTGGCGGATAGCTGCTGATGTTCCGGGGATGTTTGAATGCACTTTCCGCCGTCTGTACTGAAGCCTGGCGAATCGAAGTCGTCTTCCGTGTCTGTGGTGCTACCATCATCCAGAGATTCCCGCTCATATTAATCGGAATCCGTCGAAATTCGCCGTTTCTGTGGAGCACCCGCGAGCGGCGTCGACGCGAAGTCTGCAACAATGAGCGCGTCACCTACCCGACTGCGAACGAGCTTTAAAAATCTCCCCGCGGTGGAAAAAACAAACTCGCAAACAAAACTGATAAAAAACCTGTTATTTTATGCTTTGTATGCGTTAGCTGTCCAGAACCTCTCAGAGAGTGCCAAAACTTAATCTTGAAGTCATCGATTAACATACTATTGATGGAAATAGCGGCGGGTCACGAAAGTGTTAAAGGCCAACTGCAACAAACTTTGACTCGGGCGGAATCGGCCAGAAATACGAAGTACATATACGATAAGTTATGATAATGACAGTGAAAAATCTTGCAGCTCGGTATTTAATTGATAATCGGCGCTCTAACTGCAGCTTGCAGACGACGTGGAGCTCTAGCAGTGTGCCCAGGCAGATTGGACACGACCGGACATGCCGTCTATTACAGCCCGTCGCTGCTTGTTAGCAGACTCCCTGCCGCTGAATCTCTCTTCCACGTGACGCCTGTCCGCGAGCAGCTGATTCAGAAAGTTTTAATGCCAACGAAATGCGTGGCCGTGGGCTGCTTTAACACGTATGCCACAGCCGGGACCCAGCTTTCACGTTTTTCCTAAAGGCAAAAAGCTCCGGAAGCTGTGGGACTATCGCAGTTAGGCGAAAAGGATTGGGAGCCATCGAAGAACGACTTTGTGTACGACCGGTCCCTTTTTGCCCAAATGCTGCCTAAATATGAAAAGAATGTTGAAGCCTGACGATTCAGAGCCGCTGCAAAACCAACATCATGATTTACAGCAGTGCACTTAAGGACGAGGACAGAGAAAAGAAGGTGCACAACACGGGCACTAACTCGCAACTGATTTTATTCGGAAAAAACATGCTAATAAAAGGTGAAATACAAAAAAGGAACAGAAAACATAATCTCGTAATCATCTGCAGGTGCCGCTTATGGTGCATCCCAGACGACGGGCCAAAGCGCTCTTTTCGCCCGCGGCCTCGCCGTCACGTGACCCTCCACTTCCCGGTTGGGAGAGGCCGCGGGCGGCCCCGGGCAGGGAGGGCGCGAGAAATCCCGAAAACATTTTCATGGGCCCGCCCGTACCGGCCCTCGACGGCGGCCCGCGCGCTATCGCGGGCTGGTGTGTCACAAAACCGGGTTTTTTAGTATCTTTTTTGGTAGCTGGGCACGCCGGCGGCTATTCGAACATGTGTGTTCTGTTTGAAACAAGCGCGCGGGATCATTCGCGTCGTTTTTTGCGGCCCAGTACTCGTTCTGCCGTGCTTGTGTAAAGATGGCTTACGTGGAGCGACGATGCTACGTTATACTTTCTCTCATTGGTGGAGCAGTTCCCGACACTTTGGGACACTGGTCGAGATGATTATCAAACAACCCAAAGAAACAGGCGCTGTGGGAACGGGTGGCAAAGAGATGACCGCGAAGTATCCTGCACATGGCCCTTACAACGTCGGTACGTGAAATTCTTTTCTGTATTTGTATCAAGGTTGCAACATATTTTTTGTCGCATGCCGAAATTTGAGTACTAGCGTGTTTCATTGCGAGCCATGATAAAGTTTGTTAACATATCCTATTGCAGAAGTGCTGAAAACACTCTTCGCGAATAAGCGCCGGACGTTCCGAAAAGAGAAGAAAAAGGTTTCGGACACGAAGAGCGGCCAGGCGCTGGCGGAGTGCTACTCCGGCAAATGGAAGTTTACCGTGCGATGAAGTTTTTGGAGGGTATCAATCAGCCTGCGCATCGTTTCGTCAGCGGGGCCCGCAGTGCACAAGGAATGGTACGGCATACATTCGTTTCGAGTACAAACATTCGTTTCAAGTTACCTTATTCTAATTTTTGTCGTGGTGGAACTACCGCTTTAATGAAATACATCTGTCAGGGAGTGAACGAAGTTAATGTGCATTGCGCTCAGGGCTGCAAATGCTTTAGTTACCCATGTACTTGAAGAATTTTAGCTATTCGTCAGGTGTTGTTTCGGAGTGCCACCTTCAATAAGATTTGATGCCTTAAAGCGGTTGTCATTACGCTGTATGCTAGGCTGTTTTGTTACTTTCCCATTGTACAATGTTACAATCATGCAACTCCTCTTCTTGTGCCAGGTTGATGAGCTGGGAGATCTCAGCAACGCAGATGAGGTTCCGGACAGTGTCTGTGAAATACAGCAGGAGAGCACACAACCTCGCGATGAAGCAGCAGAAGCCCGAAGTAGCGTCACAGAGGTTTTGAACAGAGCAACGGAGGAGACTGCTGCGACAGCGACAGAGGCTAGCACGAGTGGGCCGTGCAAGAAAAAGCGGCAACCAAATACGTCTGCAATTTCAAATGAAATTTTCGCACAGCGGCAAACTCTTCTGGAGCGCATAGCAAAAAATATTGAGCCAGTGGATCCGGAAGAGCCTGCCGCTCAATTCTGTAGATACGTGGCATCGGTTATGAAAAAAATGAGCTTTTCAACACAGCTGGTGTGCCAACAAGAAATGATCTCTCTGCTTCAAAAATACCTCGACAGTGAGTAATTAGCGCACTCTGCACGAAATAATATTTAATTTAATTCGCCTTACGTTACCTTCTCAACCTCTACACCTCTCATAATTATTGGTATACTTGCTTCATATGTATATGTGAACTATGTGTGTGCTGTAAGTCTTGTGCTGTGTCTGAACTGAAGCAGTGTTTTGCGGAGTTTTCTATCACTCCATTATTCATGTATAGATTTTTCCCACCAATAAACAACGTCTAACCAAGTGAATAAATGAAACTTCTTCCGTCAGTCAGTTTTTATCTTTATTTCGTCAAGTTCAGGTAGGCAGAGTCATTCTGCCACGGCACCGCCCCTCTATTCTTGAAGTACTCGCACAGGCTTTCACGTACGGCGGCAACGAAGGCATTACTGCGACCGCGAGATGCTTGCAGTCGGTGCAGCACATTTGATGGGGGCACACTGGCAGCTTCACCGCTAATGTGCACGTCGTTGCTCAAAAAGTTGTGCAGAACGCACACAGCCTGCACAAGTCGCACAACTCTTTCGGGGCTAGCATTAATAACGGTGTGTAAGCACCGGAATCTATTCGCGAGAATACCGAAGGCGTTCTCGGCGACTCGGCGAGCCCTGGACAACCTGAAAAAAAAAAAAAAAAAACACACAAGCATTTAGAGTCAGTGGTGGTAAATTTCCGCAATAATTGACGTCAACTTGCCTGCCTTGCTACCTACTTAACTCTAAAGTAATTTAGAAAATATTACCTATAATTGAAGATTTTTTGGTCGTCCGTGAGGGAGCTTCCCCCGAAGGGTTTCATTAAATTTTCTCCAAGAGGGAATGCGTCGTCCCCGACGAAGACTGGTGGCAGGTGCATATCAGGTGACGCTGCCACTTGCACGCGCTCTGGAAGGTTTGCACGTTTCTTTTCGATGTCTTTTTGCAGCTCTGTCGTTTGCCAAATGCCGGCATCTCCTTGAGAGCCTGGTGCTCCTACATCTAAGTAGATAAATCGGTATGACGCATCGACAACCGCGAACAGCACGATGCTAAATGTTTTTTTATAATTAAAATAAATTGATCCCGAGCGTGGTGGTTTCACTATGCAAACATGTTTTCCGTCCATGGCTCCCACACAGTTCGGGAACTGCCACCTCTCTCTGAACATGTCTGACACACGGAGCCAGTCCTCTTCAGTACGTGGCCTCTTCACAAAATCCTTTTCTAAGGCTTCGTAGATTGCCGCGCACGTCTCAGGAATGAGGTCGTTGACAGTGGAATGGCCTAGTCTGAATTGTCGGCTCAGCGAATGATGGCTCTCCCCTGTAACGTTAGAAAATACGACTTTACTATTTATTGGCTTTTCATTGCGCCTTAAAAAAATTAGTAGAATGCGGAAGTTACTGCAACTATCGCTACGACAAACGTGAATGTTGTAGGACTATAAGCACAACAAAAAAACAGTAATTTCTCAGTAGTAGGCAATTGATGTGCCATGTTAGTTAACTGACATCGCTATATTTATACATGGCTGTAATAAGAGACAACGCGTGGCATTAGTTTAAAAAGCAGCTTTGAACCCATGCGGCTAACATAACGAGAAATCTGTCTAATGCAACAAAATATTAGTGACGAAATATGCTTACCAGTTGCAAGGTAGCGAAGAGTGACCTGTAGCCGTGTCCCTGGGGAGATGCTTCGGCGCATGGTAGTGTCTTGCTTGGCAATCATTGGCCCCACGAGCGCCAGCAGCTGCGTAAACTGTTCACACGATAGGCGAAGAAGCCGACGATACTCGTCCGGGTCAGAGAGCAAAAGCTCTCGATATAGATGATTCTGAATTCCTCTATCTTTCTCAAACATCCATGTTTTCATCCAACAGGATCGCTTCCTTTTGAACGAATATATCTGTAGATCCTCATCGTCCTCAATCGACAGCGCGAGAGCCATCGCTGCCAGGGATTTCTTGCGCGCAACCTCCATGTTCAAACTGACAACTTCTGTAGCGGTACGTCCTTTCCTCTTAGCTTTCGTGTGTCAGCTGGTATCAATTAGGTCTTCTTTCGTGTGTGTCGTGCGGTTCTTCGCGTCACGGCATTTTTTTGCTGTTGTTCGCATGCGAAGCCCTCCCGACTTTCGCCTGTGGGCAGTGCCTGTTTCCAATTTTGCGGCGCTTCCTGTCCTCTTTTGTCTAGCTCCGTAGCCTCCGCTGCTCTCTCCTCCCCCTATTGTGACCTCTGTCAGCGACTACCCCAAGCCAACCCTTTGACAGACGCCGCCAACCTCTTGGGGGGCCACACACCATGCTTTGCCCGCTTTTACACACGTTGTTGATGTTGTTCGTTTCCTTAGTTTGTCAATTTTTGTGTGTGTGTGTGTGTGCGATCACTGCTGGCTTTCACTTGTTTCTTTTTTTCTCAACATAGGCTTTCTGTTTGTGCAGCTCTGCGTTTGAGCGGCTGAGCGGAGCGGCGTGCGAGGGGCACGCGCACCGCGTGTGAAAGTCACTGTCGCAGCGCCACCCGCCAAGCTGCGGCGAGAGGCTTGAACTAGCCTCGGCCCACGCATCTCCCTCTCGTTTTGGTCCTCGCGTGTGTACGGCGCAAGCGGCCGGGCCCCTCGCGGCCCCGGCGTCACGTGACTCAGCCGCCCGCGGCGGGCGGCCCTTTGGCCCGTCGTCTGGATGCACCATTAGGTAGTGAAATTCCGCGTCACTTAGCGCGAGAGAAGGTAGACTGATACATTTTTCTCCTTTCCTTTGGATGTGGAGATGATTTCTCCACGTGTGGAGATGTGGAGGTGACTTCTCTTGCTATCTGTTGTCTATGACATGACTGTTGTCTATGACGTGACAGAATCATAGTGTCGGCGAAGAATGGTGTGCAGCCGCATTGTTTGCAATGGGCGCGAGCGCCCGTGTTGTGCACCTTCTTTTCTCTGTCCTTGTCCCTAAGTGCGCTGCTTAAATCATGATGAATCCGTACCAACTAGCTCAAGTTTCAATTCTCATGCAAACCCAACAGCGGGAAGCCTCGACCAGCGTTGAGAAGTGCCGGCGACAAGAGGTATTCGTATTTCCTCATTTATTTAGCGACACTAAAAGTATCACTGTGTGACACTCACACGTACGTAACGATTCTTAGGTCGTAAGGAATGCACTGGTGAGTGCCGTAGCTGCCCTCGCTTTGGACGGACAGTGCACACCGTCGACGAGTACCGAGGCGCTCGACGGCAACCAGGCCGACAGTGGGACGTGCTCGCCGACGACGAATGCCGAGGTGACGGAGTCGACGGAGGTGAGAAACGGTAATGTGAGCAGCGCTTTCAATGCCACGGACCTTGAGACGGCCGATGTGGACGGTAAGCGGCGTGTGAACCCTCTAACAGTTTCGGTACTAAGGCGCTGTGCTCGAAATAAGATCTGCAGGTGGCCGTCAGTTTTTACATGGGCAGTTTACTTAGCAGCTTGCCTACTTTGTCTTCGTCCACGGTGAAGCGTACAGCCCTTCTCTGTCTACTACCATCATTTTTCTTGCAATGTTGTATGTTTTGGAACTTGTCGTTTTACGAAGTCATTACATGATGACTACCAGGTAGCCGCACGCAATAAAATCTGTACACCTAAGAGGTTGGCTTATTGCTGGCTTCTCTAATTGCTGTTTGGTGGCTTCATACATATACTTGCCGATGGCACTTGCGACACAGCATGCCCCACCTGTGGGCACAGAATTGCTGAAACTGCCTCGAAGTTCAGCCAAGCGTATGTACCAAATGCATCTGCAAATAAAGGAACAATGACAGCTGGCCTATTCAAAAGCTGTGGTAAGCATCATATTTCAGGCGTCATTTCAGCATGCAACTTTAACATTTCACTTCTTTACTGTAGAAGCTGTACAGACCGACGAGTGCAGCTTTCTGCCTACTTATCCCCGCTGCTCCACGCCGCCAACCGACTATGCCCCGCAGCTGGACGTATCGGCTGCCTCTGACCTGGCCACTGATGAGGATGATGAGATCGTACAACATGCAGATGTTAATGAAGCAGAACACTCAACTTTTGTTGTCTCAGAAGCAAGCATGTATGTGGCAGATCTTTTCATCGACATTTGTCTTCAGTGCAGATTCCATTAAATCATAAATTTTTTTCATTCTGCAGCCCAGAAGAGCCTGTCAATGTGGATCTAGTCTCGGAGGCAAAATACCTTGTCTTTGGCAGCTGCCTTATGGTTCTTTTTGAACGTGCTGTTCGTGCCAGGCTGTCTGCAGAGTTCAGAAAGAAATTGATGGAAGCCTGCTGCGCGCCACATGCCCACTGCAGCACGTGTGGCTGTGGGAGAGCCAAACCATTGTTGAAAGGGAAAGCTGTGGGCAACATTCTGCTTGCTGCTTAGTTTTCTTTTTTGCAATGCTTAAGGCATGAATTTGCCGATGGTTACAGCCAATGTTGTTGCCTGGGTATGTGACTACATGCATGAGTTGCAGGTTGTACCTTTCATGGCTAAACGAAGGCTTTACAAGAATATGGTAAGGTTAAAGTAAGGAAGAACCATCATTTCAAAATTTTTATAAATTTTACAAAGCTAGTCCACTGTCTGAACTTTAGCTCGAGATTCTTCTTGTTCTTCATTTCTTTGTTTCACTCATCACGATGGCTCAGTTGACTGAGGCACTCTGCTGCTGAGCATGTTGAGCATGCTGAACTGCTGCGGCAGAAGCATCCTGGCTTCTGCCGTGGCATTTCAATGGTGGTGAGACGAAAAAGCGCCCTTTTTCAGTTAAGTCTCAGTCTGGACATAGTTTTTATGCTCCTGCTCATGTTGACTTTTTCAGGTGCCATCTTGTTCACGGGTTCAAACCAAAAAAGGTGCTGCGCCTTCTTTCGACCATTGGTGTGGTGGTGCCAAAACTTTGCCTTTTCTTCGTCATTCAATCTGCCTTGCCGTTTCCATCAGTGTACAAGGCAGGAAAGTGTATGCACTTACCATGAACCACAAATCAATTGAAAGTATGATGTACTAGGGTGATTCCACGTAAGATCGAACAAGCGATGGCTGGTCTACCTCTTAAATTTATTTCAAAATTTTATATATTATTGCCTGATGAGTGGAAAAAAAGAGATCCGCAATTTGTTTTGCCGGCAAAAATTTTTTCGAAGCACAGGGAATCAATAATCACGAAGAGGTGGAGTGGAGCGCTCATCCGCTCTGCTGTTTTGGCCATCTTTCGTTACGAATTGCACAAAATATGTTAAAGTTAGGTAGCTGAAATTTCTTTAACTAAATATATGCATGTTTTTGCTTGTGATCAGGTATTTTTAGTTTTTATGTGTTGTGTGCATGCTTTTATAAAAAACCTCAAAATTGGCCCAGGAAACGTTCTTTTCTTTACTTTGAAGGTCTTTATCTCAAAAATGCCTTGTGGCAGAGCGAAAAAAATTCCCCATCGCATTCTTTGCATAATTATCTACCAAACTGCCGAATCTTATATTTATATAACTTTTCAGTAAAGAGATACGATCGGGCTAAGTTCAAGGAAACACCGAACAATGAAAATTTCTGATGCCAATTTTAAACAAAAACCCTTTTTGATATTTCTTTAACTTTGTCCATTTATTCTCCTCCACATCCCGTTTCACAATCATTCAAAACACATTGCATACTTTCGTTGCACTCATAGTCACGGCCCCTCCAATGAGGCCCTCACACAAGGATTGGCAATTGTTGAAATCCAGGGTTCGACGGAATCCCGTCTGGTTGGGAGGAGGCAATGTAGAAAAGGAATAAATGCCGACCACAATAAAAACACTTTAAAAACAAACTAGAGGTTTCGGCTCCCGCACGGGAGAATTTGTTCGCAAAGAAATGTAAATGTCAGGTACGTTTCAATAGGTCTATTGAAATGTACCAATAGGTCTATTGAAACGTATTGAAACCTATTGAAACGTACCTGACTTTTACACTTCTTTGTGAACAAGGCTCCCATGCGGGAGCCGAAACGTCGTTTGTTTTTAAAGTGTTTTTATTGTGGTCAGCGTTTATTCCTTTTCTACATTGGCAATTGTTGTAGATCCAACTTCTTGCCCAGCAAGTGTATAAAATGCAGGCAGAATTGGATTTTTTCTTCTTAAAAGGCCAGCAGTACCGAAAAAGATGTCGGTGGCACTGACGACGTCAATTTTGAAATTTGGGCACCGGAGCGGCCAACCGAATGCGGTTGTGTACCGATGTATGATGCATGTAAGGTGCTTGCAAAGCATAAAGATAAAGACGTCCGAGAGATAATCGAAGCCCAGGCTATATCTCGCAATGGTGACACATGTGTCAGTGCACCGTCAATTTACCTTCTAGATTGGGAGAGGGCTTTTTTGGTTGGCTAGTGGATGGACTGGTGGCGCCACTGTGCACGGATATATAGTTTGGAGGTTTCTGGAAATAAAAATTGTTGAAGTTAGCGCATTGTGTTGTCGTCTCCCTTACGTCCCTGTTTGTAAGCGCTCAATATGTTTTCGAGTGTAAATATGAACGTACACCAACTCGCCCAACAAAAAAGTTCTCTGTTAGTAGACTCTCACAACTTACTTGCAGAACCGCCAAAGGTGTCATGGCATAGAGAGGCTATATATTGTCATATGTTTGAATGCTGTCCCTAATGTAAAAGTATGATTATTGAAAGAATTGACGTACAATGCTTAAATTGGTGCTTACAGAATAGCACCAAAACAGAATAGCACCAACCTTGTACTAACACACTCAGCATCAGCACCAAAGGTACATTCTATATTAAAACGCCACTACAATATCCTTGCCCAAAGCGAACATCTCAAGAGTATTTTTCCTGAACCACCTCGCGTTGTGTACCGACGGTCTAAAAATCTCCGAGATTTATTAACGTCATCGAAAGTAAATAAGCCCGAAATAACTGGCTGTGCACCCTGCAACAAAGCACGTTGCAAGGTGTGCGTACATATGCCAAACGACACAGAAAGCCATTAGCACGTTTTCAGACTTCTCCCTTAACATTCGAGGTTCATTTAATTGCGATAGTTCTAACGTTATATACATGCTTGAGTGTACCGTCTGCAAAAAACAGTACATTGGCCAAACGGAAAACTTCATTTAGAATACGCTTTAACAACCATAGATCGCATTCCATAAGCTTCCTAGCCTACCATTATCAAAACACATTCGTTTACCTGGACATTCTTTTGAAAATATTCGGGCCACTATACTTGAGTCAGGCTTTCGTTCTCATCATGATCGTGAAGCCCGCGAGTCTTACCTAATCTATAAGTTTAACACCGTCTCATCCGGTATCAACGAAAGCACAGGCACGCTTACAAGCGTCCCCACTAAGCACTATTAATCATAACCTGGTCTTCAACGGGATAGGCAGCTCTGTTTCTAATATCGCTCGTGTTTCTTCTACGGTTACTTTGGTAATCACCCACTATTTTTCAGCTTTCGTACCAGACTACGTGCATACGTACTGAGTTGTGTGCATCATGTACGGTGTCTGTGCTGTTTTAATAGTTTTTTTAGTTTCTTCTCGTATTGACCTTGATGTGTTTGAATATCTTAGTGCTGCGTAGATTTTCTGTTTGCGATCTCAGACTGTGTGCAGTTTAATGCTAGCATGTAACTACGTTCCCGCGAAAAAAATAGATAAAGCACAGATCTGATGTCATTCCCCCCCCCCCCTGCCTTTTCCTCCATGTGTCGTGCAATCCAATAATTCTGTCATATCACTAGTGTGTAATGCCATGTCAACTGTGTGTGCAATCTATCTTACTCTGTGTAACCTGACTTCGCTGCCACGAGTCCCAAATGTGCGCGCATGAATCTATGTCGACTGCGTGTGACCGCTATCTTATGTTGTCACTCTTGCTATCGATAAGTTCTTTGAAAGTATCTACTTTAAGCGTGTTTATAAGGAAACCCACCGCGATGTACTTGTTACTTTGACAAAGTCTGGTCCACCAGACGAAACGTTAGTGAAAATATACAGTGCCAAACCAACAAAAGTCGTAGTTTCTTTCTTCATTCCCTATATATATATATATATCTATATATATATATATATATATATATTGTAACGCACAGTTCAAAAAAACACACTTTAATAAACTATAGCGAGTTGGGCGAACTTGTGCCCGAGAAGGAAGCAGGAGATGACTAAAACGGAAGCCCCCGAGCAGCTCTGGAGAAGAGTCCTCTTGCCAGCTCTCAAGCTACACCTCTTCTTCTTCTCTTCCCCTGCTTGTGTCCCGCGCGGGTCGCGCGCAGCTGTTCTGGCCTGGGTCAAGCAGGCACGCGCTCTCAGCCACACATTTACCTTCTTTCGCACGTATGCCCCAAACAATTGGGAGGGCGCACAAATCGGCCTTGGCGCGTAGTTTGAAACCACATTGTGTCATTACCCCCCTTTCGAGAGTGCATCGTCCCGATGCCGATTAGCAACTGGTTTCCAGGCGATCGTTTACAACACCTCTTGGTGATTGCAGTTGCCGTCAAGTAGTGTGGCGTCCTCGATGTTTCATTCCCTGTCGTAGTAAGGTTTCATTCTGACGACATGCACAATTTCTGTGCGATGCCGCCAGTCGTGATGAAGATTTCCTGTCCCTCCGGAACAACTTCGTAATTCACGGAGCCAAGACGGCGGAAGCACTCTGTATGGTCCAAAGTAGCGGCGTAGCAGCTTTTCGGATAGGCCACGTACCCGTACGGGAATCCACACCCATACTCTGTCTCCCGGTGCATACTGGACGTCTCTCCGTCGCAGATTGTATCGATGCGTGTCGGCTTTCTGTTGTTGGTGAATACGATGTCGCGCCAGCTGTCTTGCTTCTTCAGCTCTTTGTATATAGTCACTGACGTCATATTCATTCTCTGTCACCTCATCAACAGGTAGCATAGCATCTAAAGGTGTGGTGACTCTCCGGCCGAAACAAGCTGAAACGGCGCCATTCGGGTTGTCTCTTGCATTGCGGTATTATACTGCGAACGTTGCATAGGGTAATATTTTATCCCATGTACGGTGCTCTATGTCCACGTACATCGACAACATATCAGCCAACGTTCTGTTCAGTCGTTCTGTGAGTCCATTTGCTTGTGGATGATATGCTGTCGTTTCCTATGACTGGTGTGCGTCAATTTCATGATGGACTTATCATGTCAGCCGTAAACGCGGTTCCTCGGTCCGTGATTAGCACTGTAGGAGCGCCATGCCGCAGTACGATGTTGGTGACGAAGAATTCGGCCACTTCACGGCCGTTCCTCTAACAAGAGACGCTGTCTCCGCATATCGAGTCAGATATTCGGTCGCAACTATGATCCACCGCTTCCCCGACGACGACGTAGGAAATGGGCCGAGTAAGTCCATTCCAACTTGTGCGAATGGGGCCTCTGGTGTTTCTATAGGCTGAAGGAGACCTGCTGGTTTCAACGGTGGGGTTTTGCGTCTTTGGCAGTCATGGCAAGTTCTGACATAGTGTTGCACAGAGCTTAGCAACTTCGGCCAGTAATATTTACTGCGGATGCGTGCTAATGTTCTGCTTACTCCTAAATGTCCAGCTGACGGATCGTCGTGGCAAGCCTCCAAGATCTCAGGTCGTAAAAGTGCAGGGACGACGACAGGAATGCCGCTGTATTGTTTTCAAAATTCCTTTTATACAGGACGTTATTGCGGAGAACGAACGCCGACAAGCCGCGGGCGAAGGCTCGTGGAACATCGCCAGACCCTCTCTGTAGGTACTTGATCAATTGTAGTAGTTCCGGGTCAGATTGCTGATGATGTGCCATCTGCGATGTTGTCACAGCTCCCAAGAATGGTAAATCCTGTCCGTCGTCGGCGGAAGTAGAGACAGAGGGTTCAATCGGAGCACGTGACAAGCAATCAGCATCGCTGTGCTTGCGACCAGACTTATATACGACTGTGATATCGTATTCCTGTAATCGTAGACTCCATCTTGCAAGCCTTCCGCACGGATCCTTGAGATTGGCCAGCCAGCATAATGAGTGGTGGTCACTTATAGCTCGAAAATGCCTGCCGTATAAATATGGTCGAAACTTGGTGATAGCCCATATCACAGCGAGGCATTCTTTTTCCGTCGCTGAGTAGTTTCACCTCAGCTTTCGAAAGAGTGCGACTGGCGTACGCAAATAACTCGTTCTTGTCCATTTTGCCATTGAATAAGTACGGCCCCAAGACCTGCATTGCTTGCATCTGTGTGAATGTCTGTTGCCGCTTCTTCGTCAAAAGCGCAAGAACAGGATGGCTTTGAAGGCAATTCCTTAATTCATTGAAAGCATCCTCCTGTTCAGTAGCCAAACGAAGGGCACATCTTCTTTTGGTAGCCGAGTCAGCGGTTCAGCGATTCGCGAAAAATTTTTGATGAATCGTCTGTAATAGGCGCAGAGTCCTAAAAATCGCCTCACGGCCTTTTATCCGTTGGCTTGGAAATTTTGCGACGGCCTCAGTCTTCCCAGCATCTGGGCGGACGCCTTCCGCACTGATGACATGGCCGAGAAAAAGGAGTTCACGGAAGCCGAAATGGCAATTTCTGCGGTTTTATCGTCAAATCTGCTGACTTGATAGCGGTGAGCACAGCCCGCAGCCTTTCCACATGTTGCTCGAAGGTAGCAGAGAATACTACGACGTCGTCCAGATAAACCAGACAAGACTGCCATTTCAGACCAGAGAGCACTGTGTCCATCATTCGCTGGAAGGTGGCGGTTGCTGAACAAAGGCCAAAGGGAAGAACCTTAAACTCGTATAAACCGTCCGGTGTCACAACGCCGTCTTTTCGCGATCTCTTTCGTCAACTTCGATCTGCCAATATCCACTTTTAAGGTCCAGCGAGGAAAATACTTTGCATCTCGTAGCCTATCCAGAGTGTCATCAATCCTTGGAAGAGGATAAACATCCCGTTTAGTGACGGCGTTCAGTTTCCGGTAATCAATGCAGAAACGCAAGGTCTGGTCCTTTTTCTTTACAAGGACAACAGGTGAGGCCCAGGGACTTGCTGACGGCTGAATGACGTCGTCCTTGAGCATTTCTTGAACCTGATTTCCTATAGCCTCTCTTTCTTTAGGTGACACCCGGTAGGGATGCTGGTATATAGGCCTCACCGACTCATCGACAATAATGCGATGTTTGGCGATAGGTGTACGACGAACTTTGGATGACATCGAGAAGCATGCGGCGAATTCCCTTATAAGTCTCTCTATTTCTTCCTTTTGATGGGGCAGTAGTCCTGGTCCGATGTCGATAGCTGCCAGGACAGAGTCCCGTCTTGTAAACCAGATGTCGTGGTTTCAGAAGTGTTCAGCTCCGTAACCTGGACGAAATCATTCAGACTGGCGACGACGGTTCCCTTTGCGATGTGTTGTATCTCATTTCCAAGAGTTAGTAAGCAGAACGTTGGTACATCCGCTACGCAGCTGAACAAGGCCTCGTGCCATGCAGATTCCTTTTTGAAGCATCAGGTCGGTGTTGTTGTCAGCAAATCCTTCGAAGTCACTGAAACGCTCTGTTGGTTACTGCGACAGAGATGCTAGATCTCGGCGGTATCATGACGTCGTCATCCACAATACAGAGGTCATAACCGTCTTCTTCAGTGTCGAAAGTTGCGATAGCGTGCCTCGTTGAGAATGAGACGCAAGATTCTCGCAAGTTGATTACAGCGCCGTTAGCTTGCAAGAAGTCCATGCCGATAATCAAATCTCTTGAGCATTCGGGCAGCACAATAAGGCTGGCGACGTATGTGAAGCCCCGTATACCAATTCTTGCGGTGCATATTCCCGTCGGATCGATGAGGTGCCCTCCTGCTGTGCGAACTTGTGGCCCTTCCAAGGCGTCAGCACTTTCTTCAGTATTTTAGAAAGCTCATTACTCATTACTGAATAATCAGCGCCTGTATCTACCAGTGGCAATGACTTCGTAAGCCATCAATAAACACGCGTAATCTGAAGCAACATCACTACCACGGAACCGGTTCCGAGTCTGTCGTCGTCGTTTCAGAGTCAGCGATGGAGGTTCTTCTGCGTCAGCGTCGACAGCGGCCTTGCCTCACAGGTCGCTGACTCTAGTTTTCCCGACGCGGGCTTGGTGAACGGCGTCTTGGAGAGCTTGCTGAAAGGCGGGGGCTCGGCGACCGATACCTCCCCGCCGTCGTTGCTCGAGGTTGGTGTTGCTGAAAGCCACGTGAGTTTGACGACTCGAGAGGTATTCCTCGATTCGAAGGGGCGCCGCATTTCGTGGTCGAGGGCATTTACAGGGAAACCACGAAGACCTGCCTGGCGATATTGGCACATACGGTAGATGTGGCCAGCCTCCCCACAGTGGTAACAAAGGGGTATCCTATCGGGAGTGCGCCAGTCGCTCTTTCTGAGTCTCCTCTCGGGTTGTGGCTGCAGTGTGCTTGGATACATCGGGTGCTGTATCGGAGTTGTGGCTGCGACATCTGCACGTCCGGGAGTTCCTCGCAGTAAGGCATCGGCGTAGGACACACTGGGCTGCTGACGCTGTAGTGGCACTTCTGTATGTGCGTTTGTCTGAGGCTCCTGGACCGCCTGTCGAACCTCCTCGCGTATCACGTCGGCCAGTGATGAAAGCATTGGAGCGCTCTGGCCAAGTCGCTGTTTCTGTAGCTCTTCTCGTACTACAGACCGTACCAGCTCACGCAACATCTCCATGCTGTTTCCGAAGGCTGCTGGAAATGCGTCCAAAGAGGCGATGTTCATCTCTCGGTTATACATTCTTGCTCGCTGTTGTAGCGTTCTTTCCATGCAGCCGCCTCGGAACAAAACTCAGTGACGGTGCGCGGCGGGCTGCGAACAAGTCCGGCAAACAGTTCCTGTTTTACCCCTCGCATTAAATGACGCAGCTTCTTGTCCTCGCTCATGTTTGGGTCCGCTCGGCGGAAGAGACGAGACATGTCCTCCACATACATAGCCACGCTCTCGTTGTTGCGCTGGCTTCTTGCTTGGAGAGCAGCCTCGGCTCTTTCTCTGCGATCTGTACTGGGGTAAGTGGCGAGCAGCTCCCGTCGGAAGTCATCCCATGACGGCATGGCAGATTCGTGGTTTTCGAACCACGTTCGTGCGTTATCCTCCAGCGCGAAGTAAACGCGTCCCAGTCTGCGATCCGCTTCCCATCCGTTAGCCTTTGCAACGCGCTCGAATTGTTCTAGCCAATCCGCGTCTTCGTAGGTGTCGCCGTGAAAAGGCTGCGGCGTCAATGGGGGATTCATTACGATGTTAGCTGGTGTGAGCTGAGCTGTCATGTCGGTAGCACCGCCGTTCACAGCCGCTAAGGGTCTAAGAGAATCCGACAAACGTGAAAACTCAGGAGCCTCACCACGTAGGCGTCGACTGCAGCGCTGATGAACAGGCGTCAGCTCGTTGGGTTCAAGTCGCTGTGGTTCTGGACTGCGTTCGGTCACTCGAGAAGGGCTTGGCATGCTACCCGCACCTCCACCAGATTTGTAACGCACAGTTCAAAAAAACACACTTTAATAAACTATAGCGAGTTGGGCGAACTTGTGCCCGAGAAGGAAGCAGGAGATGACTAAAACGGAAGTCTCTGAGCAGCTCTGGAGAAGAGTCCTCTTGCCAGCTCTCAAGCTACACCTTCTTCTTCTCTTCCCCTGCTTGTGTCCCGCGCGGGTCGCGCAGCTGTTCTGGCCTGGGTCAAGCAGGCACGCGCTCTCAGCCACACATTACCTTCTTTCGCACGTATGCCAAAACAATTGGGAGGGCGCACAAATCGGCCTGGGCGCGTAGTTTGAAACCACATTGTGTCATATATATATATATATATATATATATAATAATATTATATATATATGGTGTGATATTTTGGTTTGATGATACTGAGAAGATCGAAACAACGTTAACTCATGCCATTAGATCTCAAAATGCGACGTACAAAGTTAAAAACATCGTTAACAACAAGTTGCAAGCAGCGTGACGCAGACGAGTCAAAATTTGAAAGTCGTCCTTTTTTGCGGCCGAGCGCATCTGTCGAATGAACAAGAACATATTGACTATAGCGCCACGCCGGCACTGGCATGCAAACAAAGCAGCAACGGCGACCGTGCATTCGCAACGTGATCAGCCCTCGTGGAACCGTTTGTGCGGCTGTCCGCGCATGCTCCTACGTGGGGCAGACAGGCGATGTCTAAACATCCGCCTGCAGGAGCATGGTTTAACATAAAGACATCGAGATGCCTGTGCCGTGAATTCTGGGGGCGTGGAGCGAGCAGAGACGATATGATCGCGGAGCTTCAAGAAGACTGGGATCGCCAATAGCCTGGACGGTACAGAGGTCGATGCGCAGTGGTCTGGCGATGCGAGGCGGCAGCAGAGAGAGCAAGCGACTTAAGCAAGGAAGACACTGACGGCGAGTAGAGGCTGAGTAGGAGCGCCATAAAGGGCCGGTTGGCGTCTCGATAAAGCTTTTTTTTGCTACATTGCATGCAACGTTACTTTTTAAAGACTGAGGTATAATTATCGAATTTCTGAACACCATCAGGCGAAATTTCAATTTATTCTTAGCGCAATCCTTTTTCCGCGTAATCAACCCTCCCCAATTGCATCGACAATTCTGAAAAAAAAAAAAAGTGGGTTCATTACGCGAGTATATGCGGTATATATA